>NW_009630504.1:42734-50289 GCF_000690535.1 Cariama cristata
CTACCTGTCTTGTTTCTTTCCTTTATTTTGAGATGAGAGGGAGGATTTGCAATAAATTACAAGAATGCCGTTTGGAATTGAGAAATACTGAAGTACTTGCTGAGTATAACTTCCTAATATTTGCCCTATGCACTCACCAGTGAGAGAGCAATCCAGTGACCAAAACTAAGAGCTATTTCATGACCCAAATGAATCAGCGAGAGAAATGTGGGTCTTCTGAGTCAGGGTGACCTTTTTAGGATTTCTTTCCCTCTTTCTCTGTAAAGAGTTTCACCATATGGCCAGGCAGTCTCAGCATCTCTGCAGTAGCAACAGCATTTGATTTCTTTGCCTGTAGCCAGGCTCACCCTGCTGCAAGGTTAGCAGATGGGCTATGTCAGAAGTTAGCGATTTTCACTGAAGGTGCAATGCATGTATATTTAAACACCTTGGTTTTACCATTCAAAAAGACCAATATGCCACTTCTTAAGAAGTCAGTCTAACTTGACTTCCCTGGCAAACTCAAATGCAGGAATAATGCAGCACTTGGAAGTCAGTTTCTCAGATGATCATGTCCCTGACACAAACTGGCATAAAAATCATATTTTAACAAGAAAGGAGAGTTTTTGCCTCAGGGCAATGATTCAGGAAATCTACTTAATTTTCTATTATTGTAGCTTGACACTGCAAAACAACCCCCACAGTAAGCTATTTGTGAGGTCTATGGTGAAGAGTCTTTTTGCCCTTTGATAAAAGCTAACAGGCATCTGAACTATGTGTCTCATTTCTTTTTTCATTTCCCTCTTCTGTTTATCTTTTTTTTTAAGGCCTTAGTTGTCCCATGTTAGAAGAGTAATGCAGCTAAAGGAAGATGGCTTTTTCTTTTTACTTTTAGAGCAATGAAGGCATAAATTTAATTATTCATCTTCACAGATTTTACACTACAACACTATGCAATTGGGTCCTAATCCTACTCTGTTGCTGATGCCAAATTTGCCCTGTAGATAAATTTTGCATTTATGCTGGTACAGAAAGGCTTACCAAAGACAAGGGACTTCAAAAGTGCTCTAATTAGCTAAATGCAGCCGTAGGGGGAAATCCAGAGATGTTAGCGTAAATGTAGGATAGCAGTATTTTGTTCAGGTACCAGGCTTTTTTCCTAAGGGGACTGCCATAATGGCTTTGAAGAGTCCTATTCAGAAATAAGAATATAGAGAAATGAAGCAGTTAATTTGAAATATATGACCTGAAACTCCTAAGTGGCTTGCAATAGCCTGTAATTAGCTTCATGCAGAACAAGAGTATAACAGATAGAAACATCACGCAGTAACATCTGCTTTGGAGTGAATTTATTGCTTATGTATCTGAAAGATTAATAGGTACAGCTAAGCAGGTGTTACTTAGTTTTTCTGTACCCTGGAATGCCAGTTCTGGTTCTTTAACATTAGGCTGCTTTGAGTGTGTTCTGTTCTTTAACTGACATATTTTTCCATATTGTGCAGTCATTGTCTACATGTACAGCTGCATGACATCACCATGTCCCACTTCTGACCTAAACTATTTTTCAGACCTATATCAGATGTCCACAGTTGAGAGACTATTGTAGAATTCAGCCACTCTTCACTCTTTGTATCCTACCTCAACTTTCTGCTGTCTTTGAAAGGAGATACAGGGGGTTTCTAACCTTCCTGAGCAACAGCGGAATACATTTGAGGCTGTCTGTCAACTCTAAAGAGTGCTAAACTTACCTTTTACTGGGAAAATGGTCTCCAAGAGTAGTGCTTGTATTGAAAGCTTCTCTTTTCCTGTAATTACTAGAAAAAGGTCTTAGTGGTCCTTCTGATTGTCCTGTTTGCTGCTTTTATTTGCATAACATCTTTCCCCAGGAAAACAGAAAAATCTGGGGGTTTTGTCAGTGTTACTGGTTTCAGTGTGGTATGGTTACTCAAGCTAGCTCTGAATCAGTTGTCTTCTTCCAATATGGGTTTACCAAGGGAAGAAAGATTGGTGAAGTGGGTTTAAACTGTCATTTGCACCAGAGCATATTTATTGTGCATGTTTCAATGTCCTGAAATAAAATCATGACCACATGGCTGTATGTGCAGTCCCTCCACCTTCCCCAGGTTGTATTGAGGTTGTGTTCATTGCTTTTTTTTTTTTTTTTTTTCAATGGCTAAACATTTTTAAGTACCTGAATTATTTTGTAGATATACCCTAGTTTCCATCAGTCTGAACCATATTTTTGATGTAACCAGGGAAAGGATAGACATTTAGGTGTAACCTGAGGCTCTAACATTTTTACTATGAGGCATTTTAGTTTATGTTCTGCCTACCTAGTTTGTTAACTCACCCTGAAGAGATTTGGGGGAAATGCTGAGATAAATGGCGCACAGTCTTTCCAAACTACGGAGATGCTGAAGGAAAAGCAATACGAGTCATGTGTAGTAAGGTACAGAACTGCTGATAGCTCCAACAGGTCAATGGAAGAAGCACAAGACTACAGGAGGAGAGGGACAGAGAGTGGGACAGAGCCTTCAGTGTCCTTAAGATTGCAGTTTGCATTGTGCACAACACCTTTTGAATCCTTGAGTGTTTACAGTAATATAAACTGCTCGCACTAAAGGGTGAGGGCTGCGTTTAGCCATGATCATTAATATTTTGTCAGCCATAACCACTTGACTTTATTGTCAAGATAGGACATAGTCCTCCACAAATTTCTGTGATCTGTGTGCTTCCAACAATTTTTCAAGTGTGCCAGTGCAGTCAGTGTTTAAAAAGCATTAGTGTTGTTTCATTAAAAACATTAATTTTGTGACTGAATTTCCAAATTTGCCATTGCCAACAGGTTTATTATTACGTCAATGGGGGAAAAAAAAATTTGTATTTTCGAGCATTACGAATGGAGGCGTAAGAAAAGAGTGTCTGAATGGAAAGCTGGGTGAACTTCTCAGCATTATAGTGAACCTCAAAAATTTATACTATTTTTTTTTCTAGGATGTATCAAATAATTTAAAATTATATTATATTTTGCCTTCTATTTTGAGGCCAAAACTTTAGAAACCTTACTAAAGTTCTTTATATAACTGATATATACTAAAACTTTGTAATATATCTTTTGCAGGATAAAAACATTATTAACTAGATACTTGCACTACATATGAAAATATTCTAAGTACGTAATTAAACTGTCTAGGTGGATGGTCTATTGATCACAATGAGTACCGTACATAGTCTGTTAAGTCTTCAAAGAATAATTGTTGTTCAGTTTTGGATGAGTTTTTGTAAATAAGGCTCACAAAGTCCCAACCCAGAAGCAGCATTTCGACATATGTGAAGATCAGTAAGTTTGCATGGTTTGACTTTAGTAGTTGGCAGCACATAAGATCTCATTAAGGTAAGGGTATTTTCTCCTTAAACAATAAGAAAACAAATCGTGGGAGGGGGTGGCAGGAGTACATGATACTTTTCACAGCTTGATTCTTACTCAGAGAAAAATGCTCTACATATGAATGCAACGCTTGATATTCTCTCTGTGGGACACAGTGTTGTACAGCACGGGTGGTCAGCCCTCTTGAAGAGCCTGCTTGTCTGAAAATAGCCTCATGAAGATCTGTGGAGGTCTATGTCAAAGCCTTTTTTCACAGGTTTGGTGGCATTCAGGCTGTGGCTGATGTGGATGCTGAAGCCCTTGTCTGCAGAGGACATTTGCTGTGCAGGGCGGGCAGCAGCTATTTGCGTACATCGACAGCTAATTGTATGACCGTAACCCAATTAGTGCTTGTAAGTGCATGAACCAGTGCATGGGCATAACTGGCCATGCTTTTTATTCCAAGCCTCTCTCTGAAAGTACATGGGGGGAACTTTTTAAAAATATGGGCAAAAAATAAATCATGAATCTGTAAATCCTATACAGATTATGTTGCAATATTGTGAATACAGCTTAACTGTGATTTTATTTTACATTCTAATAGAGGTTGGACGACATGCCAATCTTTAGGTGTGTTGTTGGAGTATGCTTTGCATTACTGTGTTTCAGCCCGATGGGGAGAACATGAAAGAATTAATTTATTTTTAAATCTGTAGAACACCATTGTGCTGAATTCTTTATGTACAGGAGTACAGACCAACATAGATTAGATTAGAATCATTATCCTGGATTACAGAGCAGCTCTGACAGCTGAAGAGCCTCAGTCCTTTAAAAGTGGAAATTGCAGTCACTGAAAACTGAAGTCTTTCTTTTACATAGCTGATTAAACAATGGCTTTGTCAGTGGCTGGTATAGGGAGCTTCAAGAAAAGATAAAAGATATTCATGGATTAGAAGATCTGGAATTTTCTAATGGAGAACAGTGATTTCACTCTCATAACTGCAGAGAAGAGCTCCTTCATCTCAAGCATTGAGTAGTGGTGACACTTTCTTGAAAAAGTAATTCACCGTACATGCACTTGCTTGCATATGTATGTCATGTAGTTACCAGGGTGGTCTGTGATCACTGTCACTGAGAATGGTTTCTGTGACATGCTGAACATCCTGTTGAAGTTCCTGTAGGTATAAATATCTGCATCGGGATCTGTCAGATGATAGGAAGATAAAAAATGGAATTTCACAAAAAGCAGAAAAAAGCAACGCAGAACAGAGGACAGAGCAGTAGCTCTGGGGAAGAAGAAAGCTGAAGGTGCATTGTTGATCAAATTTACCAAGGAGGAAATTTGAGAAATGAGCTAGGGGGAAGAAGAAAAAGAAGAAAAAGTTAAGTCCTTTATTTAATAGGGGAGACAAGCAAATAAAACATTGTGTAGAGAAAGCTGGAGTCTTTGTAAAAGATCAATGGAATATTAAAGGCCCAATTAGAACATATGTAGGAATATTGAGGTAGGTCAGAGTGCTGATGTCAGTGGTGCTCTTGGGAGCAAACCCTGAATCTTCAGCTGTTATTCTTGAGAAGTGACTACAGGCAGGTGAGGTCCCAAAAGTCCAGAAAAAAGGAAAATACAGGTGAGTGAAAAAAGGGCGGAGGGTGATTGAGTCCATAAATTGTAGTTCAGTAAGGCTCACATCAATACCTGGAAAAATATTGTAACAAATTATTAAATGATCAATTTTTAAGAGCTGGGAGAGAGAAGTAAGAGAGAGACAGTCAATACTGGCATTCCTTGAATCTGTGTGTGACTTAGTGAGTGCTTTTTGTTTGTTTTGTTTTGCAGAGTGTCCAAAGCCTAGGGGATAAGGTGGACATGGCAAATATGGTGTACTTTGACTTATGGTGAGATTCCTGCAGGGTTGTTGCACTGGGTTTATGTGGCAAACTTTTGGTATTGGGGATGCTGGAGAGGTGGCTTCTGTGGGAAGACACGAGAAGCTCCCTCCATGTCAGACATAAGTCAGTTGCAGCTGGCTCCAAGATGGACCCGTGGCTGGCCAAAGCTGAGCCCATCAGTGACACTGGTGGTGCATCTGTGTTAACATATTTAAGAAAGGGTGAAAAACACTGCACAGCAGCAGTGTGAGAGAGAAGTGAGAACAACATGAGAGAAACACCCTTGCAGGCACCAAGGTCAGTGAAGAAGCAAGGGGAAGATATGCTCCAGGCACCGGAGCAGAGATTCCCCTGCAGCCCATGGTGAAGACCATGGTGACGCAGGTTGTCCCTCTGCAGTCCATGGAGGTCCACAGTGGAGCAGATCTCCACCTGCAGCCCATGGAGGATCTCATGTGAGAGCCAGTGGACATGTTCTGAAGGAAGCTGTGACCCTATGGACAGTCCATGCTGGAGCAGGTTCCTAGCAGGAGCTGCAGTCCCGTGGAGAGGAGCACACGCTGAATCAGTCTGTTCCTGAACAACTGTACCCTGTGGAAAGGACCCACACTGGAGCAGTTAATGAAGGCCTGTATCCTGTGGGAGGGACCCCACGCTGGAGCGGGGGAAGAGCATGAGGAGGAAGGAGTGGCAGAGACAAAGTATAGTGAACTGACTGCAACCCCCGTTCTCCATTGCCTTGCACTGTGTGGGGGAGGAGGTAGACGAGTTGGGAGTGAAGTTGAGTCTGGGGGGAGGGGGAGGAGACGATGGTTCTAAGTTCTAGTTTTGATCTCATTTCTCACCATTCTGCTGTGTTATTAATTGTCAATAATTAAAGTTAATTTCCCCAAGCTGAGCCTGTTTTGCCTGTGACAGTAATTGGTAAGAGATCTCCCTGTCCTTATCTTGACTCACGAGATTTTCCATCAAATTTTTCGCCTCCCTTCCCCCTCCCCCATCCTGCTGTTGGCAGATAAATGATTCAGCAGCTTGGTGGGCACCTGACAGCCAGCCAAGGTCAACCCACCACAGTCATGCATGGCATTCTTGTAATTCTGAGAAGGAAGGTGTAGTGACCCCAGCTTCCTTCCACTATCCACTTTGTCCCTTGGAGAGGGTGGGAGGTCGCACCAGGGTGGGAGGCAGGGAGTCCTCCAGGGTGGCTGGCTGCTCACCGCAGGGATAGCTCAGGACTGACACAGCACCATTCCTGTATGTGGAGGAAACCCAACATTTAGGGAAGGGCGAGACCTACTTAGGACTTTCCCAGCCACCAGAACCAAAGGCTACCCAGCTAGAAAGGTCAGGCTTTATAGTTTTGGAAGATGACACCTGACTTAATACCTCCCCTGCGCTTGCAGCAAGTTGACATTTGGTCATCAGACTTACCAGGACAGCAAAACTTACTGTTCTGATGGAAATAACCCCCCACTGACACAAAGTGCCCCACAGTATATTAATGCTGTCTTCATTTTCTCAGGAAATCTGTTTTTTTGTTTTATGTGTAGTATCAGTGTGCTTCCTGTTGCAGTTTCCTCTTTTTACGGTAGATTATTTTATTGAAATAAAATTACAACCAGATGTAAGTCTGCAAGTTATTGTTATGATGATGGCAAATTACGTTTTTGGACTGTTAAAAAATATTAGAAATGGCAGATTAAAAGTGCTCCCTATTATGCAAAATCAGTTGTTTCAGTTTATGTTTTTACTTCAGAAATATAGTATCTTTAATGGAGAATATATGTAAGTATGATCAGAATTCACAAAACATTATAAAAAGTGTTCATTTAGGGAACATTGGCAAAATACAATACACTGCTCCAAACTCTTTTGCATTATCTGGCTTTCAGTCTTACCTGTTATGATTAGAAATGGCTGTCCCACCTGGTTTAAAGAAGAAAATACGCAGAGTAGCTAGAAAGAAGCCAAAGAGCTTTTAAATCTGCCATATATTAAAATTTTGTTTTTCTTGTGGTAAGGAATCCTGGGTTGGCACTGCACATAAACTTCTTGGCAAAAGCAACTTAATTCAGAGAAGCCATTGCATAGGAGTTGATGATTCAGCACAACATGAACCTCCAAAGAGAAAGCTGTGTGGCTTACCAAAATGAGGGCTATTCAGAATAAACATGGGCACATGACCTTGCAGAATCCCAGAAGTGACTTGGCCTAAATTAGCTGGTAAAGAATTTTGTTCAAAGCTTGGTTTAGATATGCAGACATGAATAGCCATGAAATTTTCCCTGTCTGATTTAAAAAGGTTACTTTTTTCCCTAC
>NW_009630504.1:50301-52007 GCF_000690535.1 Cariama cristata
CTACAGAGCAAGCTGCTAGTCGTCAAACTTCCATAACCTCCCTTCTACTTCCCTTTCCTTTGCCAGGCAAACCAAGAGTCATTATGGGATGTGTGAAACTCTTTGTACTGCCCTATGTTGTTATTTAGTGCAAAGGCCAGTTTGCTTCCTAGACTTGCAGATTGTTGTGAAGAGCAGTAATCAGTGATGTTGACACCTACTCAAAGCACAGACTGTAAAACACTTCCTGATGAAGGAATGTGTCTCGAGAGAAAAACAGGCGGGCAATTCTGTAGTGTCCCAGGAAGGAAGGTCTCACAACATACTTTCGAAGGTTTTTACTGCTCAGCGCTCTTTCTACTCGCAGGCACTCTTCATTAAGATTAAATAAGCAATGTTTATTAGTATCTCTTAAGAGGAGGGGGTGGAGGGGAAAGTGCTCCTTATGAGATAATGGTTTAAACAGTGCATAAAATAAGACGTGTATTTCCAGGGAACCTATGTTCACTGAACTATTTCAGTCATCAGGCTTTGCGTGCGGCATAGGAAGGGATGGTAGCTACAAGGCCTGTCACATAGATGGAAAGCACATGCACAGAGTCCATGACCGTGGGAATATGCCTGAGACTGCCAGTCCAAGGATCTGGGTCTGTGTCTTGCACAGATAGTCTAAGCACCTGGTTTTGAAAATTTGCTACAGTGTTTCCAAAGTTCAGTAGCAAGCACAAAATCCCACACACTGCTGGAAGCAGTAGTTTACTTGGTCCACTCTTCTACCTCCTTTGCTCTTCCTTATTTCATTGAACTGCCTAAATGCGAGCAGGTAACTACTTTCCTGTCCCGAAAAGAGAAGAACAGGCTCAAAGGAAACTCTATTCTAAATAAAATGTTCAAAATCAGATTCTGCATCTATTGGACTGCAAGAGCTTCATGTCAAAAAATCAACCTGACACTATTACAAGTTCATTTTCAGCCAACTTTCAGCTGCAAGTTTTTTTCAAACTTGGTAGGAAAGAAATTGGTTTTCCTATTGAGAACTCTCCTGCTGTTTTAGAAATACAGTTTTTCTTATGAGCAGTCTAACCCAATTTTTTAAAGGGGCTAAAGGTAAAAGAAGAAAGAGTGAATGTATTTTCTATATGTTTTTCTTCCATAGTGCTGTATGAAGTACTCTGATCTTCACCTCGAATCTACATTTTAGCAGTCTTAGCCAAAGCTTTGTTCAGGAACCAACTTTCTGAAAGTTGAGCTACACCAAGAAGAAGAATGTACACACACAGGCAGTAGCCTCTGAAATTCCTTGTAGTTTGAATTTTGCTTCCATGTTTTCAAGTTAAGGTCCAAGATGCTGATTCTTGCTCTTTTAGTAAGTCTGAGTCAGCTGTATTCTTCCATTCAATGAAAGGCAGGGAAGCCAGATTTGCCAGAATGCTTTAAGATATGCAGTTTGGTGGTCTGTTTCTGGTCCTCAGTATTTACCTACCACCTAAACAGAGACTTAAGAAATAGTATTTGAGTTGGGGAAATGATTAATGTTAACATGGATATTACAGAATGCAGCTAATATCCCCTAGCTGAATGCCCACTGTTTTAAAAGGCAATAATGCCAATTGTAATGAAGTGTGGGATAGAGGTCTTTTTCTACAAATTTTCTGCAATACTTCAGAGGGGAGCCCTGCTGGAAACTAGTGAGAAACTAGGAAGGCACTACAGAGGGATCTAGACAG
>NW_009630505.1:0-6755 GCF_000690535.1 Cariama cristata
ATTATCCTACTCTGATTTGATTGATAATTCAGCCAATTTCCTCAAGTCGAGTCTGTTTTGGCTGTGGTGGTGATTGGTGAGTGATCTCTCTCTGTCCTTATCTTGACTCATGAGCTTTTTGGTTTTCGTTTTTCTTTTTCTTCCATCTTATTTTCTCCCTCCATGTCCTGCTGAGGAGGGGAGTGATGGCGCAGCTTGGTATGTACCTGGCACCCAGCCAAGGTCAACCCACCACACTTTCTCTTCTTAGCGTGAAATGGCACAGCAGAAGGGGTGGCTTATCTCCAAAGTGTACTAGTTTTTTCACAACAGTTTTCAAACAGGAAGTGTCATTGGGGTAATAACCGCATCTCCCAGGCTGAACAAATGCCAAGTGTGATGGCAAGATGCACTTAAGCCCGGGATATGGCTGCATTTCAGCATTAATGAAAGAACCCTTACCAGGAAAGCCCTTTTCACAAAATAAAGCAAATTCTAGTACCAGCGAGTTCTGGTTTTCATCAGCTTTCTTGTCTGTGGACTCACTGTGGCCTAATGAGGAAAAAAGAAGTACTAACTTCTTCACCAGTGGGACGCTAGTGCTGCTTGTGGGGGATGTATCACTGTTGGTGTCTTCTGCCTTCCTGTCATGGCTGAAACTGCCTGGTGGCTCCTGACCCTTCGCAGGGCCAGCGCTGTCCGAGGATGCTGGTGCTGGCTCTCTTTAACTCACGCTTTCTTAGCAAGCAAACAGTCTGCTCTTGCAAGAACATCTTTTCAGTCCCCCAGCGCTTGCACAGCAGGGGGCTTACGTGACGTTTGTTGGTGTAACTTCTAGCTTCTGCCTCAATTGTGCCAGGGAGAAGACGGCTCAGATCAAACTTCAGTCAAATTTTTGATCCAAAAAACTTCTGTTAAATCTAGTTAAGACTCAGAACAATTTCGGTGAAAGCTGTAGGATTAATTTAAAAATGTGATATGAAATAATCAGGCAAGGTCAATGAGCTATATCTAAGTTAGAGAGAGATATATACCCCTTTTTGCATGCTCTGTTGCTGTGTTGTAGCTTTACAGTTTGCCCTTGCTACAGAGCAAAAGCAGGTTTTTACACCTTTGCAAATCTTGAATTCTGCCAGTTGCTGTTGTGTAGAGTGGTCTGGGTTTTGGGCGTGGGGTTTTTTTTTGGTTTGGTTTTTTTTTTTTTTTTTTTTATTACTGTTCACTGAAATTGTGGTGCAAAGAATATTTTAATCACTTTGGAATACTGTCTTAAACAATGTTTGTAATATTGATTAGAAAGAGGAAGATGAGCTCCCCCGATATCCCATCCTTCTTTACTTCCATCCATAAAAACAGCGCTTATTTAGCCAGACACGGAGAATGTACAGCACATGGGAAAGCCCTGCAAGTTCTCAAGGCTCAGCAGATATTGGCTTGGGTTTTGGAAAGAATTTAGTTGCTTAATGGTACAGAGGTAACTTCTGGTGGGCTCATGAGGCACTTAGGCATATCCAAATTTTAGCTTCCATGGAGCTGAAATCCATGTGGGGCAGACCTGTAGCCTGTCTAAACATTGTTCTGCTGTCTGAGGTACTTAAAGATGATGGAAGCATGCTACCTGCTGAAAAGAAACAGTCTGTCAGTTTGCTAAATATACTCAGAACAGATTGAACAAAAAAAGTAAATGCAAGATGTCAGTACATGCACCACTGAATTCTCTGAATAAAAGATGCTGCCTTTTGTAATTTTTCTTAAATCAGGCCCCCATCCTGATGCTGTTTTTCATAACTCAGGAAAAATACTTGCACTGTGGCTTTATGAAAAGTTTTGAATCTTTTTTACTATCTTTATGTTTTATATCTAAGAACATGGTGGTTCATGCAGTGAGCTGAAGCCTACCTCTTAATGGGCTTGCTTTGATTCTTGCACATACCTTAGAAATAACGCATAGAGATCCAGAGGTCCATATAGCGCACATCAAAAATCACTGACTTGGCAAATACAAAATGTTGAGTGACCTTTAATGGTAATCATACAGACTTTAAATTAATATGCTGCTCACATTCACACAGTTACAGCTCAGTGTCAGGCTTTGCATAATAAAAAACATTTAATTCAGTATAACAGCTGACTGCTTCCGAACAACTTCAACCAAACAACAAAGCAAACATTTCTTTAACGGGAGAAAAGCTGAAGTGCAGGTGTAAAACAAGACGACCAGGCTGAAAACAAATTTTACCTGCAACTGCTTCATACTGCTGCTAAGGCATCCCTTTTTTGTCACTGTTCCCATGCCTTTTTCTAAGCAGCGACTCTTTTGCTTCATTTCTGAATTGAGCCTCTCATCAGACACTGAACTTTTGTGAAGTCTGCCTTTGAGCAGGGAGAGCAGCTCTGATGGTATCTGCACCCTTTCAGTTTTGCTCTCTCCAGCCTGACCGCTTCCCGGCAGGCTGCTCCTGGTGAACACATCCCATGGCGCTGGGAGCGGCACGGGAAGCCTGCGGTGCCCCAGTGCCTTTTGGTGAATCCCTGGGGTGAAGGTGTGGGGTGCGTTGTGGTGAGGACTGAGGACTGGAGCTGGCTGGACAGTACGGAGCCTGAGGTCTGCCTGGTCCAGGGCCATGCCAGAGCCCCGTGAGCAGGTAAGAGTGGCTGGCTGCACTAGTTTGGACCCAAGGTCAGTTTAGCCCAGGAGTATATATGTGGTCATGGATGTCAGCAGATGCCTGGGGAGAATTCAGCTTGGAGCTTCATGAGAAGGATGTGATTTCTACATATGTTGCGGATTTGTATCCCTTGAGCTTGTTCACCTTCCTTTTCAGCTCACACAGGATTTTGGTTTCCATGACATTGCTTTGCAGGGAGGTCTGTGGTTTTGACTACAAACTGTGCGAAGAACCATCTCCTGTTTGGTGTGATGCTGACTCTTAGTACCTTCTTTTGATGTTCTCTGGCTGTTGTATTAAAAGAAGTGGCAAATCACCAATTGCTCTTTGCCTTTTTCAGACCCCTTATGACTGCATGCATCTCTGCCACATGTCTCTCAGCTGCCTCTTTCCTTCAACTGAAAAGTCCTAGCTGACTTGGTTATTCCAAACTTCTCTGCTGGATGACGGCTATAGCTGATGCCCTCACACAAGCCCTTTCTTCGCCCCCCACCTTCTGGCTCTTTACACATCTCCCTATAACTCCTGATAGTTAGGAATTAGTTTAAAACCCAAGCCGAGTTTTCTTCTCTTCCAAAAATCTTTGCTAGCATTAACTTTTGGCAGCTCCAGCTGAGATTTAGCCATGCAAAACTCTAGTTCTTTTCAGTCCTAATCCGTTTTACTAATGCTTTAATTTAAGAATTGCAAACACATATATTAGGATGTGGGAGTGTGTATGTGAGGAAAACACAAACATGGTGTATGAGGTCCCATGGAAGTAAAAACTACAAACCTTGCTAGTGATCTTTTTGTGAGCACCAGCAATCTCTCTGCTCTCTCTGTGCTGTTGGTGTAGTGGCTTTGACCAGCTAGCATGCTTATTTTAACTCCAGCTTTCTGCATTTCATCCTGTTACTCAGGAAAGTGACTTAAGAAAAGCTGAACAGAAATAGTATTTTCAGAACAATTAGTATGACCTGTCAAAAGCAGTGAGGCTTGCTAAGCTCACACCCACTGGGAATGATAACAGAGCTTAAGAACAAGGGCTGGTCAGTAGTTGTGCCAGGCTGTTGGGGGGGTTGTCCATCCATGACAGCAGCGGCAGAGCTTTCAGCACGTGATTCCTTAAAGACTTGACCATGGTGTTGCAGCTTGACTCGCGTGGTCCGTTCGCTCTGCTGGGAACTTGCTGGAGAAGGTTGTAAATCGTGGAAACCTTCTATCATTCCTGCCTTTCCTTTTTTTTTTTTTTTTTTTTTTTGAAGCTAGTTCCATTACCAGTTACTGTATTTCTGTCAGTCTGTGGGGAAAATCCTGGGCTGCATAAGACAAGATGAAGGTAGATGTTTAAACTCCTCTTGAGAGCATAAACTCACTGTATCAGGGTGTATGATAGGCTGCTGAGAGGCATTTGACTTTTTTGCTGCCAGAGCTGTGGTGAAGCAATGAGAATGGAACAAACACAGCCTGGGATTAGAAACGGTCTCGATGTGGCTGTGAAGTCCTCCATAGTTGGCTGTGTTTTACAGGCATCCTGCAGAGGCTTTTTCCTGCTTCCTTGCAGTAGTGCCAATGGCTCCGTGGTGGCCGCTGCAGCATCACCCTCTACAACTACCCAAAAGGAGGTTGTAGCGAGGCAAGGGTTGGTCTCTTCTTTTTGGTAACTAGCAACAGGTCTCACGTTGCGCCACGGGAGGTTCAGGTTGGATATTAGGAAGAACTTCTTCACTGTGAGAGTCGTTAAGCATTGGAATGGGCTCCCAGGGAAGTGGTGGACTCACCGTCTCTGGAGGTGTTCAAAATACGTTTAGATGTGGCACTTCGAGACATGGTTTAGTGGGTATGGTGGTGTTGTGTAGAAGGTTGGACTTGATGATCTTTGACATCTCTTCCAACTGTAACGATTCTATGATCTCCCCATTCAACTCTGTGAAACCATCAGAAAGCGCCGTGCCGCTGGTGCAGGGGCTGTCGCCTGCCAGCAAGGAGCTGGCACCCACCAGCTGCATGACCTGCATGGTCAGCTCTGGGAAAAGGAGCAGTGCATGTGCAAAGGTGTGCAAAACCGGGGCTCTCCTGAGGCTGCCCTATGGTATGGCTTAGCTGTGGAGACACTCACCTCAACTGGCCAGTGACCTCCAGGTTTTCCAGTAAGCCCAGGAAAACTGGAGTCACATTTCTTTCTGGAGGTAGAGTGGCTGGGTTTTATTAAGAAAGCTTTCAGGGGTACCCCTGAGGACACTTTGAACTCTCTGTCCCAGCTCACAGCCCTTCGTGAAAGGTCCCTGGACCCCCTCCTGCTGATGTTTTCCTTTAGCATGACTGGTCTCCTGCTGTCCAGCATTTTGGCTGATTCTTGCTCCCTGAAGGCTCAAGCTTGGGCACCCATCCCATTCTGCCTTTTCCCAAGCACCATTTTCTCAGGTCTCCTGCAAGGAGTCAATCTGTCTAACAGCATCTGTCCTCTCAGGGGGTCTGAGAAACTCCAGGCTGACATTTGCCAGTTAATTATCTGCTCCTTTGAACACTTCCTCCTTATTAAATGTTTTCAAAGAAAACACATGACCTTAAGTGTGAATGCTTCAGGAGTCATGGGTTCACGCCTGCTGTTTGTGCACAGACTGACCCACTCCTTATCCCAGCAGCTGTGGACAATGTCATCTTCCACTGAGACCGACAGATAGGGAGCCCAGCTCTTCTGTCGTCTCAGCCGCAAATGGTAGTGAGAGAACAAGGCTTTGATGTTCTTCAGTAAATGCTCTTTTGGATGTAGGTGTTTAGAAACAAACAAAAAAAAGCCTTGAGAAGAAAACAGTCTGTCCCAAAAAAGGCCCCAACCAGAACCTCAGTTAAATTCAAAAGAGGATGCTTTGGTGCTTTCCTTCCACGGAGAAAGGAGAAGCATTTTCTTCAGGCTTGGATGACTCACTATGCCTATCTAAAAACCACTGGGATTTCTGGGGGGCAGTTTGAGCGGAGTTCATGATTGGAGTCAAAATCAAATTCATCCATACAGAGACATTGTGCTGCAGGAAAGGCAGCAGCCAACTCTCATCAGGGGCCTGCCTAAAGCCACCTCTCAGAGTTGAATTGTGGCAATGCTTTCTCCTTGCAGCTACTGATCCTCTGCTCTAGTTCACATGTTCAGACAGCAGAGCGGGACGGAGGCAGTGTGCCTGCTTCATGCCGGGCTGGCTTATCTGTCCTTGGCAGCTCCCACTGCAGGAGCAAGGATCCCTAAGGTTTTAGCATCCTGCTGCTCTTCAGTTCAGGGCTGAGACATGGATTCAGCAGCTTCGCTTCCTGTGCTAGCCTGAAACCACCACAAGCACCGCAGGCACATCCTAAACAATCTCTGCTCCCTCAGCAAGGGACAAAAGGCCAGCGAGGTGGGACCTCTGTTGATCCATGCCAATGCCTTGTGTGAAGTCAAGAGGAACTGGTCTAGTGTGTCAGCAGGAGGTCCAAGGGGTAAGGACTGCCATGTCTAAGCTAATACAGCCTTATGAAAGTTACACAGGATTCACCCGGGGGGCAAATGCAGCCTCCCCAGCTCCCAACTAAGAACCGTGACCCAGAGAAGTAGGCTTGATCAAACACGTTCGAACAGGCAGAAAGCGATTCAAGAGTGGTGAATGAATGGGCAGGAACTCACTGCCGCTCTGCCCAGAGCATAATTGGACTGAAAAACAGTGTGTATGTGGCTCATGAGAAATGTATGTACAGCTGGGCTGATTTAAGGGGATTGATGCTCTGAGCGAGCGTCACTCTCTCCAGCAGTGACAAACACCAGATGCATCAAAGGTGGTGGTTAAAGCCCTCTGAGGGAAGTAATTATGAAGTGAGTTGACCTGGATGCAGATTTCTTTGCCCTTGAGGGAGAAGGCTTAAGCAGGAGTTTTATATCCCTTCCAATCTTGCTTGTCTTTAATCCTTGCTAATGGAGCCTGGAAAGCGCCATAAATGTTTGTCCAGCCCTTCTCTGGGCTCCCAGTTTTGGGGCATGATAGCTTCTGCAAGGTTTGGGTGAGTGGCAGATTAAAAGAAGAAAAGGAGAGCACATGTTCTCTCTCAATTTTCTGGCTTCTTCCCCCCCCCCCCCCCCCGCTGGGGGTGCTTTTTTTT
>NW_009630505.1:6786-21825 GCF_000690535.1 Cariama cristata
TTTTTCTGTCTCTAAGGAAGGACGACAGTAAAGCAATAGCCTTAAAAGTCAGCTCTGACCTCATAGCATCCTCATTCTCTCCCCCTGTTGCTTTCTCTTTTAAATATCTCTTGTTTGGATGAATTATCATAAACTTATCCTTAAGCCTGGATCTGGAGGCTCTGAACTGCTTTACCTTTACACATCTTTATAGTGCTCTGACAGCCTAAACAGATGTTAGGTTCAGCTGTTCCCATGCAGAAGCCAGTATCTGTAATTCTCATCAGCGGTGCTGAGTGCTTCTGAAAATCAAATTATCCCTTTTAGACACCAAGACAAAGGTCTTGCAGTCTCCATTTAGGCACCTAACGCTGATAAATATTGCCCTGTACACTGAAAAACCATTAATTTAACTATTAATTTCTGCCTGTTACTGGTTGATGCAGGGGGTCTTGTGACTCCCAGACTCTTCTTCATTGCTTTATGGTAATGCACAGGCAAATATAGACCATTGGAAAATGTGTTTGCTGACAGGGAAGCTCAGTGCAGCAGATGTCTGTGAAGCCTCGAAGGGCAGGGCTGAGGGATGGAGATGGTCTGTCCCAGAGGTGTGTATATGAGAAATTCCTGACTGCTCAGGAACTGGACTGCTCTGCCCATTTTATTTTCTGTTTCATTCATCTGTGAGTGGGATTTGGCACCAGTTAGTTGTTTAGCCGTCCCATCCCTTCGCATCCATCTGGATAGGTTGAATTTTTGTTTGGCTCCGTAAGCTACTCCTGTCGGCTATTGCAGACTGAGAGCCTCCTCCTGTGTGTTCTGTGTCCAGCTGTTCCTTTTCTAGTCCTTCCTGCTCCACGTCCTGCGAATGAATGCAGCACTGTAAAAGCAGGGGAGACGTGCAGGCTTCTTCCAAGCTCATTTCATCATGCTTGTGATAGTCATCTTTGTACTAGAAAGCCCTTCATCTGTTTCATCACATTTTTCCCAAAGTATTTGGTAGGCTAGTGTTAGCAGGTCCATCAAAGTGCCGATTAGAGCTCTAGTGATGAATAGTTGGACCAGTGAATGGTAAATAAATATATCCAAGAGCCCTATGTAAGATCTACTGCCCACTTTTTACAGAGGTGTGTTGGACTAAATCCTGCAGAACTGGTGCAATGCAGAAAGGTGGGAGAAGAAATGGGGGTAAAAGACCAGGAAAATCTGGAGCAAAACAGTTCTAGGGCATGGGGCAAGATAGTTATTTGTCAATATGCTCTTGGAAGAAAATGTAATTGTTGGAGAGCTGGCCTTGGAGGAATGTATGGATTTATGATTCCATCCATCTCTGATTAAAGAGCCTTGACCGTGTTTTCCTGTGAATTATGTGTCTCCTGTGCTTTGAATTTCTGTTTGTAGCTGACGCCTACCCTAAGGTATTTGGTGGAAGTGCATAAAAGTTATTATTGTCCTGGGGGCAAAATGTTCCATCTGGCTTATTTTTTTTAAAGAGTATTTTTGTAAGCTAAGGCCTTTGCCAGTGTGAACCATGCAATGACTTGCTATGCCGTAACAATTGGCTGCCTCAAACACAGGGTATGAATATAAAGGTCACTGAAGAATTTATAGAGTTAATGATTTATTTCATCTGTCACTTCAGACAGAACAATTATGGGCTCTATCTTGCCCAGCTGGGAAGAAACTTAATGCCTACTGCAGACAGTTTTTGCACTACAGTTTATTGGTGGTGTGTGGTCTATTTTGATTTGATTTGTCCCCACCTGTTCAGAAAACTAATTTTAATCTTAGTCCTGCAGCCTTTCCCTCCTCTGAGAAACTGGACCTTTACGGTGTCAAAACTGCTTCTTATGAGTAGGAGGCAGTGGGAAGGTGCTGGTGGCACCAGGCCTGGCTGGCACCAGGATGCTTGATCCATCTGTCCATCTGTCGCCTAGGTGCATCCCTGCTAGCCAAGGAGACCACCGTGTGCCCCTCCCCGCCTCCTGGCCATGGAAGTAGGTCTGACTTGTGTGTTATGGTCATAAAACCAGGTTGGGCTACTGTCCTGATCTAGATGGCGGTGGTCAGGCATGGGCTGCCCAATATGGACACTCAAGACAACACTCGCCACACATTTGCATACCTTGTTATCCTTTTTCCCATTTTTTATTATTCTTGCTGTAGCCTTTGCTCCTCCCTTTCTCCGCTCCAGTCTCCCCTCAAAGAAACAGCCTGCCCCGTTTATGGGTTTCCCATAGTTCCCAGTTTTGCGACATCCACACTCAATTTTGCTATTTCTGATACTATTCCCTAGGCATTTTTAACCCTAACTGGTATTACTGAGATGGTTGCCCAGTGCTGCTGGCCTTGCAGTGGGTAAGCCAGCTAAAGATGTGAGGCGTTGGGTGCTCTGACATCAGTGCTTAATATCGAAATGCTTGGGCTCGAAGACCGAGAGGTGACCTCTTCAAAAGCGTTCTGAGTTGGCCCATCTGGTTGATCTTGGTGGTGACAGAGTTAAATGAACACTTTGAAAATCCTACCTGACGGCCCACCTGAAGGGATTTCATGTTCCTGCTGCTGCTTTTTCACTACAAGGTAGATAAGCTGTGTTTATTTTGACTGTACAGGCAGAAGCACTTGTGTGGGATAATGATGTATCGGCTCATGCCCAGACTGTTGCCAAGACCAAGTATGAATTTTTATCTGGCTTGGAAGAAAAGAAGCCTTCAGAAATGGGTAAGTCCTATTTATTACTATTGTGTGGAAAAAAAAAAATATCTCTTAAGTCACTCAGGACAGTTTTGCAGAAGCTGCTCCCCGATAGCCCCATGAGCGCTCACTCACTGTGCTACGCTGCCCTTCGCTGGACCACAGTGCAAATACCAGACCAAAGGATCCTACTGGTTTGGCCCCAGAAAATGACAGCAGTTCCCTGTCTTATGCCCCCACCTCTCTCTTTGGCTCACCTGGGCCACCTCGATGTGACAGTGGGGACTCATGTGCCGGAGACACACTGGTGGAGGGAATCCAGCACGTCTCTGCAATGGAGTTGTTTCAGCCACCTGTTCTGCAATTGCACATGCTAAAACACAGTCATCTCTGCTGGGAGGTCCTTCCAGGAATTCCTTTCGTCGTCTGCACACTGCTCTTCCTACAGCTAGAGGTAGACAAGATTTTAATTTAGATACTTGAGGTGGTACCTGAACTGCTCTGTCCGCTGTAGTTAGTAATTTAAGAAATCCAGGTGCAGTATCTAATGTTAATGCCTAAGGATCAGTCTTGTTTCTGTTCTGTTCTTGTAAATACTGGGCATTTTCTACCTTTTTGCAGGCCAAGCTTAGAAGAAAAGAAATGTAGTTACTATACCTATTTCTCTTGCCTTGTTGTAATTATCAACAATCCCTGCCCTCTTTGCAAAAGTATTTCCTCAGGCTATTCTCTTTGCACCTTGATCCTTTCTAATTGCAAACCTTCTGGAACGTCACTTTTAATTAAAGAAGACTCCCTTCTTGCCAGAGAAGGGCAGCACTTGTACAGAAACAAGCTGTGTAGGCTCCTCCACTTCTGTAAGTAAAAGAAAAAGATAGAAAAAGCAAGGAAAAAAAAAGCGGAACTGAAATCTGGAAAGGGAGTAAACAGTTTCTCCCCGAATTTTCTGAAGTTTGGTCTTCCACTTGGGAAATTGTGATTGCACAGTAGAGGGGAAAAAAAGTCAAAAGAACCAGAATGTCCTTATTTAGGAATTTTAAAAACTTTTACAAATTGCCACAAAATGTGTATGAGATTATTACATGAATCATGATGACCTTATTTCTTGTTTGGAGAGACACAGTGTGAGAGCACTGTCAGCAGGCATTAGTACATTTCCGGAGACTGGCATTAAATAAAATATACTGTGTCTAATAAATCCAAGTGAATCTATTGTTATTACTAACCAAAACAATTAGCAAATGTGATGGGTATTTTGAGCTGACTGAGTACTGAGCCCTAAAATAAAGGGGAGCAAAAAATGAGCCAGATATATTGGCTTATGTGTGTACTTTTCTGTATTTTTCCTGTGCTGCTTCTCGCCTTGTTTCTGAATCTCATTCTGTTCCTTTATTAATCAGAAACTACCAATTAGTGTAATGGGAGTGACTTCAAGGGAGAGTTTCCAAATATTTAATGGTGGTTAACATATAACATTTGTGTTTCGCGCCTGAAAACTGAGTGACATTGTGCCTACCCAGACTGGCTTCATGCTGTCACAGACAAATGCATCCTCCTCCTCCTCCTCCTGCTCCAGGAAGGTATTTGACCACAATTGATAAATGAGAGTGATGCTGCCCCTTCTACTTTTTTTCTTCAAGCGAGCAGGTTTTAACTGCTTATTAACTGGAGAAGAATGAGGACGGGGTGACTGAGGGCACAGTAGTACAAACCCAAGGCTCTGTGCACCAAATCCTGGCTTCCTTTGATTTGATGCATGTCGAATATGTCATGACATACGTTTTGGGGGGAAGCAGCTATGCCAGAAAGGCGCTCTGTCCTCTGTGATAGATCGGGAAGGAAAAAACACCACCAAAAATACAAACAAACCTGCTACTTTCTAAAATTGCCTTTAAAAGCAAGAAGACATGCTTTTTGTGGTTTAAAGTGTGAAAGATTTCAAGCAAATGAGCAATGGAGGCAGGGCCAGGAGATGTACTGGTGTTTAAACTTGATCAAGAGAACAGCTTGTCACCATGGGCAGTAAAGCTGAACTTTAATTTATCTAACCCAAAGCAGTTCACCCGTGCCTTGGCTGGCCTCAGAAACCAAGAATCTAACACGTAAGCTGCTGAATGGCTTTATTGCTTCTGCCTCCCAGTTCATCCTTTACCTTTCAGCTGCAACTGTATTACTGAAGCCCTGCTGGATGCTGTTGAGGGTATAAATTTTTTAATTGAGTACTAAAATACTTGCATCGTACAAGCCAATTCACAAAGAAGGAAGAATAATTGGGGGCGACTGTAGCAAACACTTCTGTTTGCCTAGGCAGGAGACCGCAGACTTTGTTAATAAGCTGCCGTGCTGATTTTTACCTTCCAGGTTCAAGCTTGTGGTCATTTTCACAGGTGAGAGGAGGGGAAAAAAAAGTTAGATGCCTGTAGAAGAGGTGTTTCACTCATAATATTCAAATGCTAATAAAGCTGCCACTTTAAAAACAATTCCTCCTCATTTCTCTCCTTTCCTGCTCTCAGTCTGGTTTTATCTGGTGTATTTGTGATCCCTGATGTACTCATATGCTCTCATCTTTACTGTGTGATGCCTCTTGTCTAGTTCTTCCCCTCTCTCGTCTGTTGCCCATCCTCCTGCCCTGGATGCATCACTTGGAGCAGAAGCGGGTCCAGGCCTTGGGGACCCTCACCACATTGTGGGAGGGCTCAGGGCCACGTGTCTCCCTGCAGACCCCTGCTTGTGGGGCTGCTCCTTACTGCCACAGAAGCGGGCAGGATGCACCACGCACGGACACGTGCCCCTGCGCCGCCTGGCCGCCTTCCTTGGCGAAACCCCAGCCTTCTGCCTTCCAGCAAAAGAAAATGTTTTTTAAAAATTTGGCTGGGTTGGACAAGACGTCTTCTCAGCCTTGTTGACATAAAGGGCATTTGTTGTGTATGGAAACATACCCTCCTCTGGAACTGGCCGTGGAAACAGTGATCTCTATTGAGCAGCCTTATCTTTAGGCTTGGGCATGCTACAGAGTACTGATTTTTATGACTTTGCAGTTAATGCATTTAAATACCAAAAAGAAAAAAAAAGTCTTGACAACATGACTTAGTCCTAAAAAGTGCTTCCTTGGGGAATAAAGAGGGGTACGCTACAAAATAATTGCTTAAGTAAATGTGAAAGGCAAGTACCCCACAGTTCCTGTTATATGAGAAGATAAATCCAGGACAGTTAGGAAGAAAATAGCTTCTTAAGACTCATAAACAGTCTTTTCTCTGATGCTTCTAGGAGGAGAAAGCTTTCATCCTTCCTGTATAACAGAGGCTTTAATCTCATCCTTCACAAAAAAGCCCTGTACAAATAGTCCCTGGGTTGCTATGCAAATCTGGTCTTTCCCAACAGCTGCTGGAAGAAGCTTGGTTTTGAATTCCTGGTGAAACAAATAGCTTTTTGGAAAGCCTGTCACTTGCTGTTTTGTGTACAGTGAGGTGTCATGAGGCAACTGAGCTCATTTAACAGCTTGCTTCTGCCAGAAGAGATGGTCCCAGCCGCACGCTGCCGCGGATTGTCTCATGCCAGTTCTTGTGCTCATCTGTTTTCTTAGCAAGCTCAAGTCAGCAAAAACTGAGTAACAAAAAACCCAAAACACACCCCCCCCCCCAATTCTAAATTTACTTTCTCCTGGCAATGTGTGCTGAATCCCCTCTGCAAGGGGTCAAACAGTGCCAGAGCTGACACATGAAAGGAAATGAAACATGTCCTTTAACCCATGCAACATACACATTCCTGAATGTGAATCATGAAAATGATTGCTTTTGCTGTAGAATTTCTTTTAATTCGTTTGAGGAGCAAACGAAGCACTTTGGTGGCTGCTTTTCTTTTACAAGCAAAGCTTTTTGATGATGATTTAAACAGCCTTAAGAAAATTACACCAGTAACTTTTTGTAAAATGAGTATCACTAACTTAATAGGTTGTCCTTTGCTCTTCTGCCTTGCTTGCTTTCTCAGTGTCACTTCGAGTCACGCATGTCCAGCTCTGCTTGCATTGCATGGATGCAACCTTCCTGATCCTCACTCTAAACACTGCCCTTAGACCACAGTCACTCACATATTGCATTGTTCTCATGCTAGCCCAGATTGCTGACCGTAGTCTTGCCCAGTGCTTCAACTGCATCACTTTCCATTTTGGTACACCACCTTTTGTCATGTTTTCATCTCTTGCTCTTTCCATTTCTGTGCAGTCCTGAAAGTCTGGGCTCCCTGGTCTGGTATCTTCCTCTGCAGCTCTGCTTTCCTGAAAAGGTGCAAAACTGCATTTTCTGAGGGTTGAAGGACTGCCTGATTTTCACATTCATGTTGCTTAATTATGGTAGACAGAGCCTGTAAGGATAGGTATGTCAGATGTGCATTTAAGAGTATGTCCTGCAACATTTACCAGGGACACATGCAAGACTGGAGTCTGGAAAGTTCAGACCTGTGGTGTCCCCACACACTTAATTAAAATTCCATCATCTTGTTGTGTGTACTTGACTCTTACCAGTTGGGTTTTTTTGTTGTTTCTAATGTCCCACTGCATTTTCTGACACACTGAAGACCCCCAGGAGTTTTTAAATAGTAGTGTGTAATCGATTCATTTTCTTATAGATATAGCTGATGTTTGGTGTTGCGAGTTAGCAATGATGCAAAGAGAAGGTTAACTTTTTAAATTTAAGTCTCCAGAGGTACTGTATTAAAAGGTACTTTCCCAGTTGAGTGTGTGCACTCTAAGGAGTGATTACCTCTCCAGCACCAGCACATTGACCAGCTGTGCTGAGTGCTCCTCTTTCACTCCAACGTGGAGTAAACGAGGTGATTTTGAACTACTGCTTGGATGCTTTGAAGTGCAGCAAGCTCTTATAGTGCTGTCAGAAGAGCACATCTGACTGCACCTATGGAAAAATTAATGCCGGTGAAGGAGGACAGGTTGCACTGTGCTCTGCATCTTGGCCGTTTGAGGTGGAGCTGTCTTGCTGTCTCTGCCTTGGAATTTCTGAGTCCTGCTTCTGTGACTGGGCGAAGCTGTGGCACACTCTGGAGCTGTCAGGTGTGGTGTGATGGATATCTGGGTTTCCAGTCCCTGGGAAAGGAAAACCAAAGGGGCACGAGGCATTATGCTAAGTCCCTTGCTCCACAGGAGGAAACTGGATGTCTTGTGACCTGCAATTAAAAGCTGGATGGTTCAAGTTACCATAACCTATAGCTGCAGGGAGGAGACTACCACATCCTCGACTTGGTAAACAACACAGTTGTTTGAAGGCCAAGGGTTTAGTACAAATAATCATTAAAACATGGGCTATTTGTTTATTGTTTTTTAAAGGTGCAGAATTAAGCACTCAGAAGTTAGGAAATGCCAGAATTAAGGCAGTAATTACCTCGTGGTCTGTGGGCTGTCGGCTGAAGCTGGGAGCTGCACACAAATATTTGGGGGCCAGGTGATGCTGGCGGCCCGTCGGTGTTGTCTGGCTGCTTCAGATGCTCTGAGCACATGTGGCACAGGCTGAGCTTGGCTGAAGCTGGCAGGGCTCAGAAACACTGTCCTGGAGGCGGTCGGGCCCTTCCCTTCCGTCGGGCAGACAGAAAATGATGCGTCCAGGTGAGTGGGCACAACAGGAGAGGCTCCGCCAGCTGACTTGGCTGGCTGTAGGTGAGTAAGGTGGGGCACAGCTGCATTTTTTTGTTTGTTTTCACTGTGGGCTCCTCTCCTCTCCTCTCCTCGGATATAGCCCCATCAGCTGGTCAGGTAGGCAGCACACCAACACAAGCCCTCCATTGTGCTGGAGCCTCAGTTCATCTCTGAACCTTTCTGAAGGAAAAGATACACGTTATCCTGCTGCTGCAGATGGCTTGATAATGAACATGGAGAAGGTGTTTTATTAAAATTATGTGAGTAGACGCAGTTCTGGCCTGGTATCGCAATGAAAAAGTGTAACACAGAGTACAGCAAGTATTTTTTCTGTTCGCAATTCACCACTTTAACATGTGCTTTCTGCTCTAGACCCTCGCGTTGTTTATTTAACTCTGTCCAGCTTCCTGAGGAAGGGAATCTCATTCACTGAGCAAACTTGCTGAAAAGTTACCATGAAATGTCCAGCTGCGCCTTTAACAGCAAATACTTAGAACCTGGGAGACACGCATGTCCCTCTGTGCCCTATTTTTGGTTTAGCTGGGTGTGTAACTCGATATCTAGCTCCTGGGGTGCTCTGAGGACTGCTTAGCAAGCTTTCTCTTAGCCTGGCTAATTGGTCCCAAACCCTGAAATACAGTAAAGGACATCCTTTTCTGTGGATGTACCCAGCTTCTTCAGCAGCTGCTGCAAAGATCCAGAGTTTCTGAGGTCTTTGAGTAGTAGTGTGGGTTTTTTTAAGCCATTGTTGCTTGCTGAAAGTCTGGCGATGTATTTTTCATCTGAAGAGGTCTTTCTATCTGAAGGACTTTTTGAGGGTTTTAAAAAGATTCTTTAAAAATACAGTATTTTAAATATGTAACATTTAGTACAGGAGGATTCAGAGAGGCTGTAAAGCCTTTGTAGATGTTGCAAGCGTCAAAGCAGTTGTGAGCTGTCACTGCTCCCAAGTTTGCTCTTTCAGCTGAATGCTCTTAGGGAGCTTTTAAACTAATTCTTGCTATTGCTGTGTGTATCTATGCTTAGAAAATCACCTGTTAGCTGCTTCCTTTCTAAATCCCAGCAGTGGAAAACCAGAAAATTTCAGATTCTTTTTGGATCCGTGTTATGAATTTTGGGTTTAAGACTTTTCCAAACA
The DNA here is from genome assembly GCF_000690535.1 of Cariama cristata. Lineage (NCBI taxonomy): Eukaryota > Metazoa > Chordata > Aves > Cariamiformes > Cariamidae > Cariama > Cariama cristata. The sequence goes on from NW_009630505.1 coordinate 16,239, forward strand.
TAAGTCTTAAACCAAAACTTGAGATTCTGGCAGCTGCATCACTTCAGACTGTGGGGCTTTAACGAAGAAAAGTACATTAAATATAGTAAGACTCACCTGCACTTTTACATCAGGATAAGGAGCCCACATACCCCCTTTGTATTCCCTCCTGTTCCCGCTCATGCTCGCAGCTGTTTTGCTCTACCCTTGCTTTCCACAGTAATGACTCTTGGGACCGAGCTATCTCACTGACCATCTGTGGCCCATACAGCAATTTGTAGTGGATAATCCCTCACGCTAAACCCTCCCAGGACATACTGCATGTTAGTTTTGGACTTCGTCTAGTTCTGAACTCACTGTAGGCCTGTGAGCTGCTGCGGCAAGGTGCCGTCCTTCCTGCAGCCGGGTCAAAGGTGCGGGGCTCCCCGGAGGACCCTTAGTTCAGTGCGGCTGGGGTTATGCAAGTACTCCCAAACCCTGTTTACCACTGGGAAATAGTTAAAATCTGCGGGGAAAAAAAATCGGGGGGGGGGGGGGGTGGGGGAATATGCAACCGAATCACAGCATTGCTTACCTAAAGCTTTCCATCAGGAACAGGGTTAGAAGGTTTGCAGTTCTAAAAAAAACCAACCCCCCCCCCCACTCAGACAGACACACAGTGACCTGGGTGTTTTACATACTGTTTTGGTCATTGTTTTCTTAATGGACAGGATTTACATTCTTAACCTAGCATCTTTTCTCACTCTGTTTTTCAAGCTGTGACAACTTGGGCATCACATCACCACCCGACTCCAGGTGCTGGGGCTTGGCTCATGGAGAGATTCGTGATGAATTTACCTAGTGTGGGCATGGCTGTCCTGTGGCAGACTGAAGGTTCACCTAACACAGCCTCTGGTTGCTCCAAAACCCCAAATTTAGGGAACTATACCAGACCGCCAGTGAGCAGTACTTCTCTGGTAACCTCTTTCAGCATGCATGAAAGCCCTGAGTGTGGGATTTCCTGAGGGACACGCTGCCCCTGAGTGCTTGCAGGGGGATTATTTCTTTCTCTGAACTGGTCAGTTTGATTTCTGGGTAACTCTGAGCCACCAGCTGCCACACCACTGTCTGGCTGTTCAAGTATGGTGAGTGCAAGGTACATGCTGCCTGTGCACGCTCCTGGGTCTGTGTCAAACCTCCTGCTGACAGCAGCAGGGACCCCCTCCAGTTGTCTCTTTTTGGGGTGAGGGATCTCAGCCAACATGGTCACTTTTGCTGCGTAGGCTCTGCCATATCTCTGGTCCTCTCCACCTTCTCTGCTTGTTTGCTAAGACAGCAGAGGCATTTAACCAGGGCTTATTTTCTAGGCAACTCTCCCCTACCTCTTCCCTCTGCTCCTCCTCCACCTTCACTCAGCTTCCCTTTTTCTGCCAACTTGGTTTTATGTAATGCCAGCATAACTTTGCTGGGATGAAGGCCTGGCTCTGCTTCCCTAGGCAAGCAAACTGCCCAGAAGCCTGGAGTAGCTCAAGCTGCAGAAAACCCTGTGCCCAGTCCAGCGTGGACATTTGCAGTCCACTTACAAAAGCACAGCGTTTGCATTATGCTAATCCTCAGGCTTTGGCTAACGAAGGACCTCCACCGGCCAGGCAGGACCTATCGCAGCAAGTAGAATGACATCATTTGGAAAAAGAGCTGCTGCACAAGGCTGCCAGTGATTGTGCAGCATCCCTCCCCTCTCATAGGGGGAGGCCACTCCATCTCGGTGTGCGCAGGCACCGCTTTATAAATCAGAATAGTTTTAGTTACCACAGAATTTGTAACTTGAGGGAGTGCAGGACAATGAGACATGTGTGACACGCCCTTTCTGGCAGGCTGCAGTAATGATATAATGCCACAAATCCTGCAATTTGTTCATTAAATTCCGTCACGTAGAGATTTGTTTCCTCTTAACACACGCATTGTTTTTACTTGCCCTAATTTGCCTTTTACAAATAATGGCAAGAAATGCCGGTACCGAGAAAGCGTAACTGGTGTGATGCTGCATGCAGGCTCACCCACGTGCTGCTTGTGATCGGCGCAAGGAGCTGCGGAGAAATAAAATGCAAGATGACTGGGCTGCTTTGTGAAGCCTTCCAGCTCAGTAATGCCGAAACGCCGTCAGGCACCCTGCGCTCTGAAACCAGCACACGACTCTCAGCGTTGCCGTTGTGCCCGTTTCTTCCCTTATGGATGCAGTTTTAATAAACGACAGCTAAGCACAGACGTCTTTCCCTGGCATACCGTCAGGCAGCCTTGCTGGAGGAAATTTTTTTTCCCCCCTGCAAGCTGCCAAGGTGGACTCCTTAGCTCCTGCGATAGACTGAATGAGACTGCAGTTCCCCCATCAGTTTCATAATACTCAGAAAGCATCCATTTACATCATTGTGTGCAGTGCAGGGCAGCAGCTGCCAGGAAATTTGAAACTATTTTGATTCCAGTTGACTAGAACAGCAGCAATTGAATTAGCTGATATCGCTATAGATAAACTGATGATCTGTGCATTTTATTTCTTTGACCAATGGGTAACTGCTGGAGCTACAGTAACCTCTGTGAGTAAGGAGACTGTTCAAGCAAATATATCTAATTTCTCGAGCTAGCTAATATATATATATATACTGTATAGAGACACTCACACCATTCTTTTGTAAAATGTACCTGTAAACAAAATGTCTGTCTATGTTTGTAACTTGTGTTTTGCTTCCTAGAATTTCCTTTTATTATGCTGTAGACAAGCTTGCTTGACATGGAATGGTTATGTACCTATGAAATATCATATCTATGCCTGATTTAAGTCATGAATTCTTTTCAACGTCTAGTCATCAGAAAGACTGCCAACTGCTGTTAGGTTATATTTGCCCAGTCTCAGTTTTCTAGCCACTCACCCCGTTTCTATTTTAGCTTTTTCTCTCTCCGTTTAATTATTTTTTCTTTTTTCTTTTCTTTGTCGAAAGAAACCACCTTCAATGCAAAGTAGAAATTGGTGTTACCTGAGAGTGTGTGTCCTTTCTTTGTTTGTTTGGTGATGGGTGTTTTTTTTCCCTGCTCATCTTCAGTGCAGTCCTTAAATTTTGTTGTTGCCTTTCTAGCCTTGTTTGTAATGCAGGCATATTGGGGGATGGGGTTGGACAGGATATGCCAGTAGCTGCAGCAAGACATGATGCTGTGGTGGTGGATGGGAATAAGGGAGGAGTTTCCCTTAAAGAGCTCAGGCTCCTCTAAGCTCTGGTACCTGAAACGGCTCTCTAAGCAAAGGGAAAGGCGCTGCACCTTTTGGGAACGGGGGGGCAATTGGTGGTGGTTTTCCACAAGGAGTGGAGACCTCGGCGGTCGTTGTGCATGGTGGTACCTAACGTAACGGGTACAGACTGCTGCGTTGGTGCCATATGTGAATTATTTTTAATCAGGCGGTGAATTAGGCAATGTTCCTGCAGGTTGCCATGAAGGCGAGAATCCCGCTGACTTGTGCTCACATGCGGCCGCAGCAGCAGCAGTCGCAGTCCTTCCAGAGCAGGGCTGCTGGCACCTCACTGTAGGAAAGGCCTTCAGTTCCTCCTGTGAAATTGCTCCTCTCTTGCCCAGGTGAAACTCGGCTTGCAAGCGTGGCAGAGAGGAGTACGTGTGTGCACGCTGCCTCCCCCTGCACGTCTCCCCATGCCCTTATATGCATGTGTGTGCTCTGTACGTGTACCTCTTCTGGGCTGGGCTTGCCAGAGGGTAAAGTTTGCTTGGGATGAAGTTCAGGCGAAGAAGTAGATCAGAAGCTTGGTCGAGATACTGCTTACCGCTGTCAGCAGCGGCTGCTGGTGGCAGATGCGAAAGCGCAGCAGTGTATTTAGCATGCACTTCCAGAAATAAGGCCGCCTCCGTTTCCCTCGTGTTGGTTCAGAAGCTAAGATAGCAATTAGCAGAGACGAGCCCAACTGCTTGGCAGGGTCTGTGTGTGGTGCCCCGTCAGGGCTTGGCCTCCAGCGCACATTGGCTGCATCCCAGCCCCATGGGGGGTTGGGGGGGTGGGGATGCTCCAGGCTTCTTTCCAACGAAGCGGGGGTTGGAGGGAGGCTTGGGGAGGTCCCAGCTCCTGGGGCACTATGCATTGCCTTCCTTCGGGATGTGGCTGGAGCATGTGGCCCAGGCAGTGTCATGGCCAAATGCTGCCCTACGGTGCTGGGGGCATGAGGCGATCCCAACTGGGGCACCTCTCGTTTGCAAGTCTGCAGGCTGAGGGTTGCTGTAGGTGGAGCTGTGTACACTGAGAAGGGTTTACGTTAGCATCTGTAGTAACAGGCTCCTATCGGCAGTTCTCTCTTAAAAAATCCCATCTCTGGACATGTGCAGAGACTGCAGTAAGCACTAGTGCTGCTGTGTTAGAGCAGACCAGGGCTGTGGAGTGAGGATCCAGGGCCTTTTGCTGGCTTGGGCTGGTCCCCGTGCAGGGGTAGGGGTGTTGCAGCCACATAGCATCGTTCTCATCCGTGAGCCCATCCTGGTGGAAATATGTCGCAATGGCAACCTGGTGCCTGTGCCGTGAAGTGGGTGGACTTGGGATGCACCCAAATGCTGCATGGCTGAATTGTGTGCCAAGAGGGGTGTTCGTCTGGGGCTTTGTGCACTTAGAAAAAGCACTGTGGCTGGAAATGCAGAGGTGGGGGAAGGGACCTCGTTCTCTTCTTCAGACTCTCCCAGTGTACCTACACCTGGGTGTTGGAAACCCTGCCATGAAGGCAGGCTGGTGATGCAGAAGTGGACAGGGCATCCATGCTCCTCACAGCTCCCTGGGACCTTGCAGCAGAGAAGAGGTCCCTGCTTTGTCCAGTTGCTGTCCTCAACAGCAACCGAGTCATCTAGGTGAAACTTGACCCACTGAAATTTTGTTATGAAGTGATTACATCAACAGCATGGAGATATCTGGAGAACCTACTGAGGCAGAGACTGTAGTTTGGCATGGTCCAAGTCTGTCACTTTGATCCTGCACCACGCACCATGTGCGGTAATTAACCTGTGACTAGATATCCTGGATAGTGAGCTGGCAGGTGTGAGCTGCTGCTCGTCTTTACAAACCACTGGCAGATAGATAGTCACATTAGTGCGGTGCTAAGCTTGCGTTAAATTATCCTCACTTTCACCTTGATCACAGCCTATCATTAACCACAGCTACATGACTTCCTCCTCAGAAATGGCTTGTGGCCAGCCTGCTCGAAATGGAGATGGAAATTGGTTTGCGACGCAGCAGCGAGAGATGCACCTCAATTGGGGCAAAGCATCCAAATGCAAGTTGGTGTTTTGGTTTCAGAGCTGTCACCCCTGACATTTTTCAGAGTAGGTGCTTGGATCTGTGCCCCCCACCCCGTTGTTTTTTTTAAAGCACTTTTAAGGCCAGTTTTTTTCCAGAAGGCTGCAGCAAATGCAGCTGTTGCTGGGTTTTTTTTTCAAAAGCTCAGTTCCTCCTTGGGCAGTAATATAAGGTGGCCAAGTATCCGTCACTGTGTCATCTGTGTGGTCCCTCGGAGGACAGCTGGTTCTCTGTTACACCACAACAATAGGAGCCACTGGGTGCTTGGCGCTTGGAAAATGGGACCATTCTCATTCC
>NW_009630505.1:21856-28049 GCF_000690535.1 Cariama cristata
ACATGAGTTGGAAAAGCAGCACAAGGTGGGGAAGGGTAGCAAGGCTTTTGTGCAGCAGTGAATTTGCTGCAACAGAAAATGTGAACTGCTCAGTACATGTACATCACTGCAACACAACCTTCAGTTACCCGAGTTGTTAAAGGAAGAGTGTAGTGCTGGCAGAAAGTTGAATTGCTCATTAGTTGCTTTGTAATGTAGCTAATTGGTTTTGTCAAGGCTATGGAATATACAGGGTGTGGCTGATTGTCTTCCCAGTGTTTCATCTTTACAAGTGAAAATGACCTAAAAATGTTTTTTTTTTTAAAAATAAAACCAGAATGTATGGCGCATGCTGTGGATGGATGTCAGACCTCTGAATATCTGCTTTCTTCAGCCTTTGCGCCTGGCCTGTGGCCTCAGACTGTTCATGGGCCACTGGGACCCTTTCTGAAGTATAGCAGACATTTCTGGCATTCCTTCCTCGTCAGTGTGCACTCCCAAAGTAGGGCTGCCCAAAAACTCCTATGTAAAAGGACCAGCTCTGGATAACTGCAGTGTGAGAGCATGCAGAAATGAGTTAAACCGAACGGTATTTTCCCTGCAGGGAGAGCATGGTTAGTCTGTTAGGAGAGGACTGGGAAGGGAGGTCAGGCTTTTTACTTATGCACGCAGTAGATAAACCCACACTCTTCTTTTTTTCTTCGTAGGTAGTGGCCATGGAAGCAGCACTTTGCTCCCTCATACCATCATCAATGAATTTCCAGAATATGGCACGGTAGAGCCAAGCGGAGACACGCTGAGGGCTTCATCACTGTGCCAGGCAGAGCCTGTGACATGCAGTCCAGAAAGACGGGACGGTCACCACGAGGTAGCTGGCTCGCCCCTTCCTCAGCTTGCAGCTCCTGCAGACAATTTGAGACCTGACGCTGGAGCAGGACAGCCGTGTGCCCCAGAAGAAGGTTTGCAACCTGCAGGTAACCTACCAGAGATTATGAAAATCTCTCGATGGCTGGAAGCAACAAAGGTGCAAGAGAGAGCAAATACTTCTCTTGATTTAGAGACGCAAATGGAAAAAAAGAGTGTTACTGGCAGCCAAAATGTGCAGGCAGCCAGAGAACCAGTTCCAGCAGGCCAAGAAAAACCCTCAGACATGCCTCTTCCATCTGAACGAACAGCTGAGGAAAAAATGCATTTGATCATAGAGAAAGATCTGGCTGCAATATGGACTGGAGAAAAGCAGTCCGAGTCCTTTCAAGCCATCAGTAATAAAGCCGAGGAGGTCCACGCAGCGCAGGAGACAAGCTGTCATAGACCATCTGTGACAAACCTGGAAGCAGCCAGCAGAGTGGAGGGGTGGGCACTTTTTGAGGAGTTTTCAGCGTACAGTCAAGGCAAAATGCAAATGGGTCCTGAGAGGAGGCTCTCTAAAGAGGCAGCTGTGAGCAAACATGTAGAATTTCAAGGGGTGGAGATTTTATGGCTGCAAAAAGCCGAGGAGCAAAGAAGAAAGAAGCACTCACTGCTGGAGACTGTGCCCGTGGAGAGGAAGGCGTTCCCCAAAGCGTCCAGCCACCCTGCACCACTGATAGTCTCCCCAGGCTTGGTCTCCTCACCAGACAGCGCTTGGAGCAAAGTCTGTGAGGACCCGAGGCTGGGACCCGCTGCCTCCGGGGCCACTCCTCTATCACTCCTCAATGAAAGCAGGGAAAATGAAGTTTTTGTGAAGGACAAGAAGAACCGTGGTGATGAGGAGACGGCTGTGCTAGTGAGGGGCCACGGCAGGTGAGATGGCACTTGGGGGGGCACAGGGGACAGGCAGGGACAGGGGACAGGCAGGGTTTCTCTCCTCCCAAGGACATGGCTTGTGCCTACCCCTTTAGGAGCTAATGACAAACAAAAGCCTGTCTGCTGCCTGTGGCATGGTGGCAATGGTTGCAGTTCATGCCTGGTGGTGGCTAGTGCATGAAGTTTGGACGGAACTCCATCCACACCACCTTGCTGAAGTGTGAAGTCTGTCTCAGGTTTGGAAATGTAAAGATGTCTCTTTCTGTTTGCAGAGTAATGGCTGTGTGACGAAGCATCTGTAGCAGGTGTAGTTGGGATCTGGACCTGTCACGTAATTAAATATAGGCAGCATGCAGACCTGACTGTATGTGCCTGGCCAGATTTTCTCGTTTCAGGCAGAGTTTGGGCAAGAACGGTATGACCAACTCTGAGAGGCTGGATAATAAAGATGTTTTACCCAGGGCTTTGTATGTTATAAGATGGTAAATCCTGTGATGTGCTTTCTATATTATCTGTCTGTGTTTATATAATTTTAACTACATATATTGCAAAAATTGTGGCTGCTTTTTGTAAGGACATCCTGATTTGCTCACTTTTCTTTCCTGATGCACATCTGTAACAAAGCAAAGGGCCCCACCATCACGCTCTGAGCAAACTGTGCCTGCTCTGACCTGGAGGGGTGTTTGCTGCTGAAAAGAGGATCTCAGCAAGGGAGATGCTCCTGCCTCTGCACCTTGGGATCCACGGAGTTTTACTTTGGTTAGCGTGTGGGATCGCTCGAGTGGGCAGCCCTGGTGCCTGGCATGTGCTGTGAGAAGCCCCACAGTATTTGGTGCAGCAGGGAAGAAAACTCCACAGGGGGATACTACACCTTCCCCTGTGCATCTGCAAGCAGGCTGAGTCTTCCCCCTTCAAATATGGTTTTCCCAATTGTGGGTTTTTAATTGCATTTGCTTCCCTTTGTGTTTTTGAGGGATTTCCTCCAGCCTTTCACCGAAGGCCCCAGCCCTAGGCCTGCATAGCCAGCAAAAGTCCTCACAGGGCAGAGGCCCCATCTGAGAGCACATCTCTAACCTGTGCAGCCTTTGGCACGGCAGTGGTGCTGGCAGAGACCTTATGCATTTGTGAGTGCTCTCCTCCTTTGCACATAAGCACCTGATGTTATCTGTTAGGCCCAGAAGATTATTTCTTTTTATGTCCCTGGAGAAGGAGATGGTGCCAGTCATGAACAGAGATGGTGCAAGGGGAAACTAGCATTCTACCCACGGTGTACTCTCCTGACCTTTCTGTTTGCAAAGGTGGAAGGCGAAGAGTTCACCCAGAGGTCTCAGTCTTGTCCCCGAGCTGAAACGAGCTGTTTCTGATTAATTTCCAGGATGATGGAGGAGGGGGAAGCAGCCACAGGAGGATATGAAGATGTCCTTGGGCAGAGGCACTCCGATGTCTCCACTGATCTGTACAGCTCACAGTTCGAAAACATCCTAGACAATGCATCTTTGTACTACAGCGCTGAGTCGCTGGAGACGTTGTACTCAGAGCCCGATAGCTACTTCAGCTTTGAAATGCCACTCACTCCCATGATCCAGCAGCGCATGAAGGAGGGCGGCCAGTTTTTAGATCGGACATCAGCCTTGGGGCAGCCAGATGTCCTGCAGCTTCCCCCTGACGGGGAAGTGAAGGGCTGTGGTGAAGGCATCGCCAATGGCTTAAGGGATGTAAGCGAAACACTCTTCAGAGGAGACGTTACAGAAGTCCCTCGTTTGGAAAGGTAAAAGCAGTGGGTGAGCTTTCTGTGTGCCTGCTGATTTTTCCCTGATGTCTGTTTACTTTAGCAGACTGTTGTAGAGTAGTTTTGCCCCTTTCAACACTGCATGTTTTTCTGCACAGAATAATTTCCAATGTAACAGAGCGAGCTGCAGTAGAGAAGTGAGCCATCCAAACCTGCTGTTCATTAGAAAAGTCCAAATTTACTTTATGAGGGTTTTGTAGGTGATACTTTTGTCGATAAAAGGCTGGCTGGCATTATTGTATCTCTGGGACCTGACCATGGAGGAGTTAGTTACCAGTTACAGATGAACTTTGTTCAGCTCCAGTTATACCTGAATTTGTTAGCAGCAGTTTTAGGAACAATAACAGCCTGTGCACATGGACGAGTTGTCTAAATGCAGTTCATGATTTGGATGTTAAAGGTGTGTCTCTGGGCGTAGCTTTTTCTCTTGTGAGGTGAGCGAGAATTTTGCCAGTTACTTCAGCCGGGAGGAGGTTTTGCTCCCGTCACATTCACGGGATTAGAGGCTGTTAGCTGGTTCTTTCGTTTGTGCACTAGTTACTGATTGAGAGAGGAGGGAGCATTGCAAAAATGTTAATAATTTCCGTTTAGGTAAAGAGAGAGATAAGGAAACCTATTAAGAGAAAAGTCATGTGAGAAGCAAAAACTGTGGTCAGAAAATACTGTGTAATTGTAGGAACTTGCTCTATGAGTGAAATTTCCTCATCACGTGTTGCAAAGAGGGTGGGGAGAGTGAAAGGCAGCAACAGGCAAAGTGGAGAGTTGAGCCAAAAGTAGTAATCTGCAGAGGGGTGAGGGACCTTGTGAGTGACAAAGATACCTTGGGTCTCCATCCTCCAGGGACAGGATGTTGTCTGAGAGTCTGTAGACTATTCCCTTAGATGACATCAGTCTAGTCTGAGCTTTCCTGGGAGTCAGTGGCGGGAGGTCTTTTATCTATTTTGTTCCTTTTGTACTAGTGTGAAAGAAGTCCTTTGAGTAGAAGTAGTTTTGCTAACTTTACGGATTAAGGTACAGTTTGCCCTTCAAAGAACAGGCAGAAGGACTTAGCAGTTTAGAATGGTTTTTTCCATCAATCCTACTGGAAAAGAAGTTGTTTAAATCTTATATGACCCCGAGCTGCTTGGTGCCAGTAGGCATTAAGTGACTGCTAATCTGGTACAACTAGTACGGAGACAGAAACTGAGGTCAGTCCTGACGCTTGTAGCTCCTTACTTCTACTGAAACCAGACATTGCCATTAAGGCTGAGCAGTGCAGGACATGCAGCATGTACAGACCCTGATTCTCTTACTCCATGGTTGCAGCATCTAGTATCTAAAAAGTACTGTCAAGTAAGGCCCGCATTGGCTTATCAAGACAGAAGTTATCATGAAGATGAGGTGTGCTTAGGTAGTGCTTAGAGACACATTAGATGCCTGCCTAGTGTGGATTTCATTAGGAATTAAGTTAATTTTAGTTTAAATTTGCAGCCATAGTGATAAACCAACAGATGATTTTTAAATTCTTCTTTTTTCCCCCTTAATAAAGAAAGAAGTGTTCACAACAGTGGGGTTTGTTAGGAAGCTCAGCTGTTGTAGTTTGTAGGGCTCTGTGAGGCTTGCTCTCGTAAGGCAGGTGCCGATAGAGTGTAGCTGCAGCAATACAGCCAGCCATGGATGTGCCCAACAGGGTAATCCTCTGGACAGTAACCTTATTAACCACCCCGTGGCTCCCCATGATATTCTAATATCATGTTGTATTGCACCAGGCTACAGGTGACTGACGGATCGTGTGTGCTATATTGTTGAATGTCATGAATCACAGTGTTAACAGCGTGTGGGTGAGGAGCACTGTGTCCATGCTGGGGGTTGCAGAGGACTGATTCGCAGAGAGGTCAAGATGGTGTGTCACTGTGATGCTCTGGTGAGCCAGCAATAGCCGCCTGAGCCATGGGTACTATTTCTAAGAGTTTGCATGTGCGGTTGTATTGCCTGAAGTAATGCCAGACTTGTTTTTTCAATTGAAAGTCCGCATATATGATACATATGCGGTAGCCACTGCGACACCTTTGTGCCTTCTGCTGCAAGTCCTTGTTTCCTACAGTGCTGCAAACCTATGGTTGCGTTGGGACTGTAGTATCCTGAGCGTAGCACCTGCCTGGCTCTGCAGAGCATCAAGGGGCACCCACTGAAGTGGTCTAGCTCTCCTGGAGAATGAGGTGGGAAAGGCAAGCCCACCACCCTACCAGATGGCAGGCAGCGTTCCCTGGCCCTGCATCCCGCAGCCGGCCGCCGGAGTGGTCAGGCAGCAGCTTACCTGCGATATAGCCTGGAGCCACCACAGGTCTTTGTGCCCTCTGCGAAGCTGCCGGCTCTCCCTGAACTCAGGGGCTCCTGCAGCTCCCTCTGCCCGCCCTGGGATGTGAAGTCACGGGTGGGCAGGTGGAGGCAGGAGAGAGAGCAGCTAGAGGACCCCATCCTGCAGGGATGGAGGCAGGTGTGGAGTCTCAGCCTGTGAACAGTGGCAAGTGCAGAGTGAGGCAGGGGAGTTTGGGATGTGGGGGACTTGGGAGCAAAGCAATGCAACATTGCAGTGTGGCACAACAAGAAGCATAATAGCCCCCCCCCCCCCTTTCCAAAAACACACGCGGCAACACCAAG
>NW_009630505.1:28080-40216 GCF_000690535.1 Cariama cristata
GCTGCCAACCCAAGCGAACAAAAAGTGAAATCAAAACCTCAGCAGCACTCTGTGCCGTGGTATTTCGGTGACATAAAAAATATGTGGGAAAGTGCGTGGGGAGAGAGTATGCTTCCAAGCAGCAGCGCTAATTTATGGGGGAACAGAGTGTGAAATACTGGCAGTTCTTCATGGTCCAGTACAGAAGGGGAGGGCAGATGTGAGAGCAAAGAGTTAATGGTTTACACCTGGAAATTGAAAACCTTGTGCCAACTGGGAAAGGAGAAGTAGGTGCTCCCCATGGCCATGCTGTCCTGATAGCAGGCAGCCGAGCACCACAGCACCTTTTGCATTTCTTTGGAGGGATCCCGAGCATAACTGACACATGGACCCTAGATGGCGTGAGGTTTTAATGCGTAACAGCAAGGAAACCCAGTCTTGTAATGAATAAGCGAGAGGGTAACATCCTTCTCCGTTCTTAGGAAATCTCTGGCTCTGGGAGGGGTCAGCTCTGGTATGTGAAGGCCAGTCACATGCCTTCAGAATTGAAAAAAAAAGAGGAAGAAAATAAAAAAAAAATTATTAGAGGCTTGTAGGCTGCAAGTGCCTATGGGCTCCTGGGTGTCTGGATGTTTCGTCCCTGCTGTCGTCCCTATCAGCTGCTGGCCGTGGTTAATCGCAGTAAGTCCTGGTGAGAGCTGTGTGAGGTGCCCGCTCTGACGGCCACCCGCCGTGCTTCCTTAGGGAAGGGGGATGTCAGCTGGCCCCTGGGTTTTCCTGCAGGACAGGTTGGCTTGCTTTTGCAAGTAGTCCTTTCCTAGGACAGCTTAGGTGCCCTTTGCATCTGGCCAGTGGAGGAGGGATGCTTGGGGAGAGGGGCACGCGGCTTGCCTTCCTTTGGGAACAGTTCCAGCTCTTGATGTCTTTCGGGGCATTTAATCCTTTTCCTAGCTATGTAGTGATTGCCCCTCTAGGGGAAAACAAATTTCTGCAGCTGAAGTTATCCTTAAGTTTCCCTAGGTGGGGGTGGGAGAACTTGGGGAGGAGGGGGAAGCGTGTGAGGTTTCGGAGCTAAGGGACAGCCTCACTGTGTATCAGAGCTCCATGGAGTCCCCGTGGAACGTGCTGAGCCACAGGTTGGTAGTATAATGAAGCTTTGCAGTGGCAATGAAGATACTGTATTTGGGCTGCGTTTGGTCCCCTTGCCCTGCAGAGGTGTGCAGTCCCCGCCATCGCGCCCATGCTCCAGGCACTGTACTCCTTCCTTCTCGTGCCAGTGGGTTGTGTTGAGACACTGAGGAAAACTGTTTACAAGGTGCTACCCAGGTGTTGAGCCCGAGTTTGCATTGCCTGAACTAGGTGTAATCATTTACACCAAATCGGAGTGGGAGAAAGGGGATGTATTTCCAAAGCAGTAAGATACACTCGAGGAAAAGTGAATTATCTTTGCAATTGATACAGTGAGCGACAGAGCATCAGTGTGTCTAAAAGTAAAGTATAAAGTTCTCTCGATGATGATCTCCGTCTTTCTTTCCTACTTGCAATCTTTAAAGACATGATTTCTTTTAATCTTTCTTTTTTCTGCATTGTTTATAGCAGACTTCCCATTCCCTCTTCCCTTGTATGCTATAGTCAGAACAAGAAATTAAAAAGAAACAAAAAACTTCTGGCATTTCTTTTCCTGAGTTGTCTTGCAAGGTGTGGTCTCTGTTGGTAGGACATCACCCAAGATTTTTCTAAATCTGTAGAGAAAAGAAAAGAAATCTGTATTGCAGCTCCTAATCCTCAAAAATGCTAAATATTTGCCACCTGCCATCATCTTCAAAGAACTGCTGGTGCTCAGCAAATTCTGCAAGTCCTGTGTTTTTTTTTTTTTTCCCTAGAGATCCAAAGACAAATTTAGTCACATATGTATTTTTTTGTAATTCAAGGGGGGAAGAAAACAAACTCCCTAAAGCAATCTGGTGGTTCTCAGAATAAACGCACAAGGACGTAGACTGCAGTTCCCAATGGCTGCCAGGTTTCTCTTAATGGTTTGGGCCTCTCATAACAGTTCCCATAGTTGTTTTCTTTCTTCTGCATATGGGTTGTTTCCAGCTGTTTCTTCATTGGCACTTTGCTTATTCCTTCTTTGAGACAATGAACTTTGGTGACAGATAAACCCCGTTTTGATCCCTTTCTCCAGGTTGATTCTCTAAGTCTCCTCCCAGGTTATCAGCATGCCAGTTATACTTCTGGTTTTCAGTTCACACTCTGGTATTTTTGTCCAACGTAGCTTGTATTTGATTTTCAATGTAGATATGAGACTCAGTACTTACACATCTAACACATACCCTTTATTCATTCATTTTATTAGCCTGTCCAACAGCAGTCTGGTAGAACTTTTTTTCCCTTTGAAGACTCACTTTGCAACCTGGTTGAATTTTTTTGTTTAGCGTGAAATCTGCCAAGATCCCTCTGTTCCTAAGGGGAGCTTTTTTGGCCTCTGCACGTGCCTCGGCTCATGACAAACCCTGGGACCTAGGAGAGCTAGGGCGGTCAGAAGGTGAATATTTGCTGCCATCCGTATGCCCAGGATAAGGCAAGTTATTCAGAGGAATGCCACCGGTGGTTGTCCTAGAAGGGCGAATGCATCAAATGAATCTGCAGCTGATGAGCAAGAAAATACATGCTGGAGCCTGTTTGCCTGCACACGGGCTACTATATCTGTCTGTTCAGCCACTACTAAGCACAATATGCTGGCATGGGTATGTTAAATCCAGGTAAAGATCAAGTGGCACAATCCGCAGAGGTACATTTCTGAAACCGGTGGCATTGTGGCAGCTGAGGATTTACCCCTTTATCGCACAGCTTAGTAACTTCAAAAATGTTAAGCCACACTGATTACCTTGGTATTCCCTGCAGAAAGGTGACATCACTTTATCAAGGCTCAGGAAATACAGTGGGCAAGTTTGCCTCTGCTCTGGCTGATGAGGTGCTTGCAACACCAGTTTAGTGAGAGTTTGTAAAACTGCTTCTAGTTCCTAAATAAACTGTTGTTTTAGGGAAAAAAGGGCTGCTGACTTTTCGCCTCTTCAGTTCCCAGCCTCCTCTGAAAATAAAACAAATGAAACAAAAATCCAGGAGCTGACAGAGACAGAAAAGAAAACAAAAAAAAAAAGAAAAAAAAAGTGGAGCAGCTGATCGGTTCGCTGCACAAAGCACCTCAGTATAAAGCTGTCAGCAGCTCAACTTCTAAGCTGGCATCTGTTGGCGTATCTCCATTAAAGTCAAAGCCATTTAGGTCAGGAAGTCTTCATTCGCTGAAACCAAGGCATCTCTGCCAGCTCCAAGTCGGTCCCGAAGTGCAGCCCACTGTCTCATCCATAAGCCACGACTGGCTGCCAGTCAAGCCCCCCTCCACGTTATTGCTGGTTAACTCTCTTCTTTGTCCATCTGTCCATTGGGTTGGAGAGAGGCAGAGCCCGGCGGCTGGCAGGGCAGCGTAGAGGCATGTATAACTTCAGATGTGATGCGGCAGCACCGGTGGAGAAGAACAAGGCACAGAGCACGCAGACTCCTTGCTAGCATAGCTGGGTGAGCTGTGGGTTGGTTGGTGGTTGTTTTTCCTTTATTGTGGAAGTCTGTCTTTTATTATTATTAACCATTCTTTTTGAGGACAGGCGGTTCATTTCGCTGCATGGTTGTGACGTAAAGCTCCTGTGCAATACTGTTGGCAGCGCTGAAACACTCCATCCTCACGTCTGCAGGGGAGCTTTAACCAAAAGGTGTGAACACCCATATTTTTATGCAACTGTTTTGCTCCCTGCCAGGGAGGACCAGCTGGACCAGCTGCCCTCTTAATAGGCACTCCCTGGGCCAGTCTCCAAACAGTTAAACCAAGCCTGAGCAAGGGGGGAAGTACTCTGCTGGCTTCCCAGTTTTGCTCCTGTCCTGGAGGACCCTGCAGGAGCCTCGTGGGGAAATGTCACGCTGGCGCTGAGCATGGGGACAGCTCTTGGCACCCACAGCACGCAAGGGCGAGTGGGCGCAGGGAAGAGAGCCCGATCGCTCCCGGAACGCTCAGGGGCTGAGTGTTTTCTAAGCAAGGTTACAGGTGTGCAGTGTGTGCTTTGGGTCTGGATTTTGCTAATGTCTGGGGGCAGGTGAGCTGGATCCTGAAGGTGGGACTATCCTGATGTATCCAAGAGACGGGTCTACACGTCAGTGCATCTGTCAGAAATATCCATTGCAGAGGGAGCCCTTGGACACCCTCTGTGGTGAGGGCCAGGTTTTCACTTTCTAGGCATGGGGGCATTAATGTGGTGAGAGTCCCTTTGCGATCGCTAACCCTTGCCACAGCGATGTAAGCAGCCTGAGGTCGGAAGGGAATCAAACTTGAAGTATTTTTAGCGAACCATTTGTACTTCAGGTGGCAACAGGCCAGCATGTCTGTGTAATAAAGGACATGCTGTCTTTCGGAAGGGCTGCAATCCTGTCCCTGCATGTGGCGGGACTTCTTGTCCTAATGCTCTGGTCTCGTAACGATAGGCTGTAATGCAAGCCTACCAGAAATGGCATTTTCTGAACGCTTTAGTGGTTAGCTCCCTACTTATGACCAATGGGAATTCTTTTAATCAAAGAAAAAGGCAGATGATGACAGGGACCATGAGCTATTTTTAAGCAGCAGCATGTATTTCAGCCCCTGAAATTTACTTTGCGTATGCATTTTATTGATAACCAATAGGAGATTACAGGGCTTGTTTGTTTATTTTTTACTTTGCTCCTCTTTGTGTGACGTGACAAGGCTGAGGTACTTTTTAATGGATCCTCGGTGGGTACTCTGGCATTTGGAAAACCTCCTCCCTTCATGTGTCCTGGCTGATGCTGTGCTTGTGAGACACCCACTGAATCGAGTTGCAGCAAAGTGCAGCTGTGTCGGTCCTCAAAGAGGGATCTACTTCAAAGTATGTCTTTGAAGAGAGTGCATACGTAGGACTTCAAAGCTGATTAAACCATTCGGAGTAAAATAGCACAGTGAATCATCTGCTAAGAAAGGGCATTATTTTTATTTTTATTATTTTTCTCCCCTTCCTAGAGTTGTATCTTGGAAGAGCCCTGGAGCTGGAGGTAACTGGCGAGGTAAATCATTGCTTGACGTGATTTTGTGCTAACTCTTTTCTGGCCGCAAAGAAGTCGGTTCAGAGCTGCAGCAAAGCTGCAGCAGAGACGTTCCCAGCCTGTCTGTGTGGTCGGTCATTTGTAGCAGGAACTGACTCATCACGTCCCACTGCTGCCGGGATTTCTTCGCTTTCTTTGGTGGGGCTGGTCCTTTCAGAGCCAGGCTCTTCACGCACAGCCTTTCAGCTCCCTTGAAACAAAATTCAGCCTGCGCCACTGATCATTTCTGGTTGGCTCTGAAATGCAGAAGGGTATCACTCACTGAGCATCCATGTCTCTCTGAAGGGTTGTAGAGCAGGGATTCGTTCCCTCAGGACAGGACTTTTCACAGAAGAAAATCCGCTCCCACCACAGTCCAGGCTGGTGTCAGGGGCATCTGAGTGCTTCTGCATTTCTGATGTCCCTGCCACCTGCGAGGTGAGAGCCACTGCTGAGGGGCTGTTGAATTAGAATCAGAGCACGCTTTTCACAGCCGGAGTTGATGGTTGTGGGGATGGTGTCCTCCATTTTGGAACCAGGAGGAGAAGGCGGCTCAGAGTGAAGGCATTTAAAACAACAGGGCCAGTGCAGTGCTGCAGAAGGTGATTGTCAGCCCCAGAGTGGCTCCTCGGCGGATGCTGTACCCCTGCTGAAAAGAACATTTTTTCTGGCCCTGGCTTCAGCATGCCAGAACGCCTCTCCACCCTTCCTTATTTTTAATCATTGCTGCGTTTTTCTCTGATGGACTTTGCTGGCAAATGCCTGACTTAGCCTGCCTTGAAGTAAAGCTGGTGTTAAAGGCATGCAGATTTATTGGAGAGAAAAAGTTGATTTTCCTCCTGTTTCCTCCTTCCTCTCTTTCCAAAAAGGCTTAGGAAGGTCCCAGATGCATCTCATCCAAGCTTCCCCCTGAAATCGGTGCATCCAGTGCGCTCCCTCCAGATGTGCACACCAGATGGATTAGTGTTCCTTGGGAAAGGGAAGACCGTGTCTCACAGAGCGTATGCTACACTTTGGTCTGGCAGGAGCTGCAGGCAGTGGCAAGCTGGGATCACTGAGGTGGCTGGGCTGAGGATAGCACTTAGGCTGAGTTGTCTTACCCTGCCATTTAGTGTCAGCTCTGAACATCCCCTTGTTAGTGGCTGGGGCAGTTGCTCTGTGCTGGATCTGAGCTTTTCTCCTATAAAACAAAATGCTAACATGCTTTTCTTCTTTGAGACAAAACAGAGAATTTTTTCGCCTTGGATTTGCTAAAAAATGAAGAGCATCCCAAGGTTTAAGGCACCTGAAACTGCAGGTACTTGTGCAGAGGTTTCCAGTTGCAGCCTAGTAGACTGGGAGAGTGGACCGCTGAGATAAAAGGTGCCTGTATCCTTACCATTATGCTGCTGGCCTTGCTCTGTTTTTGTCTGGAAGTTGCAGCCGTTCCTCAGCCATACGTTGCTATGGAGGGTTTCAATTTTGGTGAAACCCAGGATGGGGGGAGAATAAGTGAATCTAGAGTATTCTTAAACAGATCAACTGTGCTAAGTGCTGAGCATGACACGATTGAGATACTTAGGCATTGGGAGCTAAATCACTGTAGACTTGTTTGATATTGGAATAAGTGAAGAAAACAGTATAAAATGTTTTAGACTCCGCCTAGCTGTTAACAATGTGTTACAGGAAACCAGCTTTACAGATGTTACAGTCTGCCCATATTTCATCTGTGAGAATGGAGAGGTGGCTGCTGCTGTTAGAAAGTAGTGAATTTACCCTAGCAGCTGTCTTGTCGAATTGCTGTAATTTCTGCTGGCTATGATGGTCGCAGCCTGTGTGCATTCACTGTGAACCTGGGGATGCTTTGGCAGAAGGAGGAAGGATGTGTCAGGAGTACATTGCAGGGAAGAGAAATAAGAAGGTTAAAAGACCTGGTTTCTGGCTACAGCTCATGCGCTGTGAGACCAAAGGGGTCTGTTTTTTTGTAGCTTCTGTTTTCTGTGTTTTCTGATAGCAGAGATTAATGTAAGAGTCTCTGGATTAAAATCAGCAGCCGTTGCTGTACAGGCAATTACCAGTAGTATCATTACAGTCCCTTTTGGCCTTGAATTGAGGATTAGGAGGAATATAATCTATTACATTTTCAACCTGCTTTTGTCAGTGGAGGTTTCTCATTTTTATGTGATAAAAAGTAAAGCTGCATGAGAAATCCATGTCCAGCCTTGCTCTGCATCACAAAGCCCTTTCTTGGTTCTGTTTAGCTGGTAACGCTGCTGTGGACTCTTCATGTGTAGAAACTGTAGACTGCAGAAGACATATCTATTTGCGGCCTTGGTTGTTCCCAGCCCTTGATTAGAGTCTATTATAAGTACTTGGCAGAGGGAGGCAAGTATTGCTATCTGTGTTTGGCAGCTGGGGAAACTGAGGCACAGAAGGAAAATGGTGCACCCAGAGAGTCTTGGAGGTAAGAAGAGATGTCAGCCTTTTCCCTGAGTAACATCCCTCTGGATCCTGCTAACATGACCAGAAGGCAGCTTGCAGTAGTCATGCTCAGGGTGTCTACATTTCCTAAGCCTTCAGTGATGTGAGCACTGAGTCTTCTCACCACCTAAAAGACTTGAGACCTGAAGTCTTGCTTCAGTGTTAACAATCTGGCATTTTCTCTGGACAAGAGGATTGTGTTACAAACAATCTTTATTGTGGATTTGATTGCCGCCTTGTACTTATTAAGTAATAAGCTAATTAACTGTCGGAATAACTGAAGGAAACATCCCTTATTCTTTGACCTGATACATGTACAGTGACCTCCTCATCAGGATGAAGTTTTATATCAGGGAGGGTGGAAGATAAGGTTTCTTACGGAGCCCTGTGGGCTAGTTTTGCTGGGCAAGGGAAAGAGCATGCTTTCCTTCTTGCTGGGTGTTTGTCCCTCACGTCCCAGCCACTGCTCTGAGAGGCAAAACAGAAGCTGGGAGCTGCCGTACTGTTTATTTCACTAAGTGGCAGATGCTGGCACTTCCTTTCTTTCTAAACTTACGGTGGTTTGCAGTAACATTGACTCTTGTAGTGCACTGGTTCCTAGCAGGGTGCAGATGTTTCTTGTCAGCTTTGGCCATCTTTCAGGGCTATAAATATTGCCTTTAATAAAGAGTAGTGGTAAAACAGGGCTGTGATTTATGAGCAAGGCTCTGCAAGTTGGCATGGCTTTTGAAGCAGCATTTGTACGTGGAAGGCTCGGTAGATGTGTTAACTCACCTGGTTATCCTTGTCAACTGTTAGAGCTGGGAGTTTGAAACCAGTCGTTCCTGATTTTAATGAACAAGGCGTTGGTTGGGGCGCATGTCAGAGGACTCTGAAATTTGCTTTCTTCATAAGTTTGAAGTAGACCAGATTTAGAGAATTTTGAACATTGGCTAGTGCTTTCGGAAAGGGCTGAGGAGGCATTTCCCACAATGGCATCGGGAGGGGCTTTTTTTGTTTTCTAGAGTAGCTGGTGGTCAATTATGTTAAAGCTGTTGGAATTATATTTACAGTATTAATTCCCTACTAGAACACTGAGATTGAGCCCCTTTTGTTATAGCACCTTATTATTTACACTAAAATAAATGCAAAATCAAATCCCCACTACCTGTAGTAACAGATTACATGTCTGTTTTCTCCAGATACTTGATGAAAAAAGTTGTACCCATAGTGTGGATATGTGGTACTTTCAATGTTCTAGGAGCACTAGGAGGATGGAAACAGAGATGAAATGGGCAAGTCTCCTTCCTGTAGGAGCACTGCACACCTGCTTCTCTTAAACCGTGCATGGGAAGAGAGGTAGGGCACAGGTGATGGTTTGTGTTGAAGGAGGCACACAGAAAAGCAAGGATTTTTATTTTAAGCTCATATTATATGAAAATCTCGTCTTTTTAAAGAGTTAATAAGTGGCTAGCAGCCATTTCAGTAAATGACTAGTTACTGGAGTGCATCGATTGGTTGTTCTAACTGTGGCTTGTCCAACCCGAAGATTACAGTGGTGTATGAAACCGTGGTATGTTGAAGTATTGTGTTTAAAATCATCTTTAACTCATACCACTCATATCTGCCCTGCGTATAACCCCTGCTGATCATTCACTAGCCCTGTGTAAACGAGGATTTAGTGGAAAGACTTTGTGTAGTGGTTTTTTTTCAAACAGGAATGCTGTCACATACACACACACGCACACAGCTGAGATTTTGCAAGAATTTTCATGCCAGTGTCAGAGAAAAGATTTTCCAAAGTTAAAAGCCTGCCTCTGTGCAGGGGTGTGTATGTGGGGGTGCATTTTCTGGTGTGGAGGGCTCTTGTCTCTTTGAGGAGAGAAGCAAAGCAGGCATACAGCTCAGCCAGAGCTTTCCTAGTGTAGTAGAGGTGGGAGGAATCTATAAATGCATGATTTATGTAAAGAGCCCTGGGATTGCCATGCTGAACATCCTGACTTTGAGCAGCCGCTGAGGGAAATTATTGCCACCACGAGAGAGCAGGAGGAAGGCAAGCAGTTCTCCAGGCTAGCCTGGGTGGCTTGTGTCTCTCTCTCCCATTCCCCAAACTGAGTTCCTTGCTCTGAGTCTTGCTTTTTCTAGTGGTGCCACCCTGTGGGATGCCCGCTGCTCATGGGCAGCACGGAAGCTGCTGAGACTTCTGCAGATGTTGTTTTAGATTTGGGGAGTTATATTGTTTCCAGGATAACGAGGGAAGAATGAGGAAGGGACTTGTGCTGAGTCAGCTTGGAGCTACTGAACACCCTGGCTTGCTTGCTGCATTTTCCCCTGGAAAATGGCTAATGGCCTGTTTTTACAGGGACCCCTTCAAGCCAAGCAAATGATTGGGTTAAAAAATACTAGTGCAAGAAGCAAATGAGGAGCCATTATTGTCAGATGCAGTTGTAGACTGATAATAGCAAACAGTTCCCTGTGAAGTGAGCACATGTTGTAGGTGCTCAGCATGCTCAGAAGGTGTGTGCAGGGCAGAATGTGTTTCTGGACTGGAAAGCCCATATTTGGGTCTCCGTGTTTAACTTTCTTAACCTCTGATGACTGCTAAATAAAGGTCCCTGTTCTACACAGCTTATTCAATTAAATGGAATTTGCTATATTGTGTAATCTTTCCTCTGTACCATTAATTGCTTTCTATTCTAAGAGGAATTAAATCCTCTTGAAACTGTAATGTCATCTTGTTTTTCTTCTTTCCATATTCTTTCTGTCTCATAGCAATGCTGAACTGCAGAATATAGTGTTAAACTCCAACGCTGCCATGGGTAGCAACGAACTTCAGGAGAAGGATGCCACCGGAGCCCTTGGCCACGATCTCAGCAATGGCAGCAGCAGCAATTTGGAAGCAGCCAGGCGCCTGGCTAAGCGCCTCTACCATCTGGACAGATTCAAACGCTCCGATGTCGCAAAGCATTTGGGTAAAAAGTACGTGCTGGTATGAGGCCTTTGGCCACGTTGTTCTTCTTGCTGGTTCTGGAGGGGTTCACTCTTGAATGATAACCTTTACTTATTTATTTGTTTGTTTAAAGCAATGAATTCAGCAAGCTTGTGGCCGAAGAATACCTTAAGTTTTTTGACTTCACAGGCATGACGTTGGACTACTCGCTCAGGTACATGCCCGTTTGCAGTCCTTATGTTCTTGTTTTAGTAATGATGCTATTTGCTGTGTTGTCCCGATTGAAGCGGTTGCCCTGTGGGGGCTTAAGAGGGTAAAGAAAGGGATGTGACATGTTTTTGGGATGGAGCTTTTCTCTTCTGTTTGGCTCGGTGTGCTGCTGTACTCCAGAGTGCTGTTGGAGCGGTGGCATTTCCTGGAGAGGGAAATCTTTGGGTGAACCTGCTTAGAGATGGTCCTTGATGCAGAGGTGTTGGAGAAAACTGAGCAGTCACTCAGTAAACAAGGGACTTGTAGTCTGCCAGGTGCTGCTGGGGACTGAAGATGTTGCTCACAGCTGAGCCACGTAGACTTTTAGGCTGATGCCTTTTGGAGCTTGCGCTGCCCGACTGCAGTGCACAAAGCCAGGGCCAGGGTTTGATGTGGCTCAGCAGCCCCCCTCACCGCATCCCTCTGAGGCACCCAAAAATGTGCAGAACAGCAAAAGCTTCCACGTGGAAAATGCTGTTGAGAGTTTGGTAGCTGCCAGCGTGGGTGTTTGAAAACCCAGCCCTTCAATTTTCTTTCCTTTTGACACCGGAATTAAGCCTCAACAATGTTTGTTTTCAGTATTTTTTTTCTTAGGAGGCAAAGCAGCAAGTTTGTGTAGCAGTGGCCTATTAGCACGATTGCTGGTGTTCTGGTATTTAAAGGGATTTAAAGTGAGTTTAAATCATCTGGGTGAGGTTACTCAAGTGGGTTATTGTTTTCTTCTAATTGTACAAAACCAAGAGTTCTGCAGGCACTTGCCAGCCCCCTTGCAAATGCATTTCCAGGGGGCTGGCTCCAGGACACTGTGGCAGACCCCAAAGAAAGCCCAGAGTCCTGCCTGCTGAAGTGGTGGAGAGGAAACGTGCCTGCAGAAGTGTGAACCGCCAGCTCCCACAGCGGAGGGAGCGGAGCTGAGCTGCAGCACCCGCTTAGCACAGGGCGGGAGCAGCCGGGATGGTGGGAGGTCTGCTGCCTGTTCCGGGTTTTAGCCACCCTGAAGCATGATGCTAAATATAGCCGTCTTTTAAATTATGAAATCCAACACCTAATTGCTTTGTGGCACATATTTAGGAGGTCTCTGCTCCCGGTAGATCTCCTGTTAATATTAATAGTCATGACCTTCTCTAAAATATGCCCCGGCTCGTGTGGGACTTTTAGACACAGTTTGCTGAGGTTTCAGGAGTAGCCACAGCGACCACAGGCTGCGTGCCCTGAGTGTGCAGCGGAGGCCAGGGACAGAGCATCGTCCCGAAGGCTGCGGGAGCCGAGGCGTGCTGCCTCACGCTTCCAGAGAGTGAGAGGTAACTCCTCTGTTTCTGCTGGTTCACTGACAAGCCGTGGTTTGTTAAGCATTTTGGAGACTGTGGCGGGCGGCCCAGA
>NW_009630505.1:40247-49842 GCF_000690535.1 Cariama cristata
ACGCTAGCCCCAGGCTATGGGAGGCCGTTGTGTAGTGTATATCAGCATCAGTGGCAAGTCTGGGAGATGAGGAAGGTTGTTCCTCCATCATCCTTCTCTGCTTCCACAGCCTGGACCCATGTTGCTCGTGCATCTCCCGAGTGCATCTCTTGTGTCCTCCGCAGGACCGCAGGAAGAGAGGAGGTGGAACCACTGCTCCAGCCCCTCTCTGAGTCTATCCTGGTCCTCATGGTGGGCAGAAGCTTGCCCTCATAGCCCTCAGCCGCAGCATCATGCTCTGAGAGCGAGGAACCTGCCTTGTTTATTTACCAAATGTTGTTTCATCAGTTGCCTTCCGAGGTAACTTCCAGGGCAGTAAAGGTGCTGAAGAGGAGGAGAGGGTGAAGGTCAGCGGTGCCTGGTGTGGGCAGGCGGTGTCGCCGGAAGAAGCCCAGGCTGCAGGAGGAGGAAAGATGTCTAGCTGTCTTAATGTCCCATGGGGGCATGAGGTAGGAAGGGAAGAGAAACCCTGTGAAGACTCAGTTACAGCTACTTGTGAATTGAGTTATTTGCAATACATTACATGTGAAATTAAGTTATTACCAGGCAGATCACACTCTGTATGGATGCAAGATCATTGCAAGTACAGCCCTTCTCTGACCTTACATCAAAGAGGAAAATCAACGTTTAATTGTCTAGACTAGATAGACGTGAATGTTCCAGCAACGTATTCCACGCCTCTCAGATCTGGTGTTAGTTTCGGTCTCATGGGGTATTGAAAAATTGTCTGTTAGGCACTCATTTTGTATGCCGTCTTGCTTTGGACCCAGCAAGTTTGTGTTTTCAGGCTTTTCTTAGAAGCATCCTGATAAATGAGTGTAGGCTGATACCACTGAGGTCATCTCTTGGCTCCAGGATATGGGGATTTTGGGAGGTGCAGAAGTTCTTCTTCGGCTGCAAGGCAAGTTTTTCTAGCAGGAAAAATAGCAGCATGGTTAAGAGGCGGGGTGGTTAAGTATTGGATGAGGAGTGGAAGATGTGTGTGTGTGTCCCACCTCTTTGCACAGGCTCTCTGGCTGTATCTAACGAGTGTGCCCAGACTGCAGCAGCCCTGCACCCTGGGCTGTCACAAGCAGGAACCCAGGAGGGCCAGGTTGCTCCTCCAGCTGTTGAAGCTCAGTGGGAGATGTTGTGACTCTCCTGCCCTCTTCCCCAGATGTTTTCTGCAGGTCAGGCAGTCACTGCCTCTGCAAGGCAACTGGGGTGGTCCTGGCTGCTCCGAGAGGTGACCCTCCCGAAGGAGGACTGTGCATTTGGTGTGGGCTCCAGAGTCTGCAGTGCACCTGCTTGACTGCACCACCCGGAGTAGCTCCTCTGATTTGGTCATGGGAATACTAATGAGTGTAAAGTTAAATGTGCATGGGTGACAGACAGTTAGAAAAGGACAGAGAACACCCTGGATGTCTGTCATGCAGAAAGAACATCTGCTCCTGTTCCTTCCCCAAAGAAAGCAAAAATATTAAAAATAAGAACAACTCTTTCAAATGGTGTAATTGCTTATTAGTTTGTGTATTCCATGGCTGAGAGCAGTGGTAATTTAACTCCTGTTTCATTTACTATAATGTTGGGATTAAATGCACACAGGATAATAGCCCATTTCCTAGAAAGGCTTCTTGGAACCAAGTGTCTGGTGCGTGCTTACATACTTCTTGCTATGAATTGTGCTTTTCTCCGTGTACTGTGTGAGGCAAAAAGATTTATGGCTTTAATTTCACCTCTTTCTGCTCTTCTTTTAGGAGTTTCTTTAAAGCCTTTTCACTTATCGGAGAAACTCAGGAACGAGAGAGAGTTTTAATCCACTTCTCCAGCAGATACTACCAGTGCAACCCAAACACCATTTCTTCTCAAGGTAACTTTGCTTCTGATACAAAGGTCTTTGGTTGTCTCCCTCTTCCTTCATTCTCGCCTTCAATAGCATATATGGTGCGCGCCTGGGAACTGAAGGTGTGTAATTGCCATGCCACACTTTAGAAACTGCCTGTGGTGAGCATTGAAACCCTCCACGTTCTCCACACATAATCATGATAAGGCAGTGAAAAATCTGTATTTATCCCCACTCAGGAAAGGTTTTTAGACCTCCTCGGTGTAAATGCTCAGTTGTGGCATTTACAGATTTGAATGTCCTCATTTGTGGTTTCTGGTCTTGCAGCATGTGTGGGTACCTGTGCCCTAGGTACATGCGCGTGGATGAGAATAGGTCCCATCTCAGGTGGGAGAGAAGCTGTTTGCTTTCCGTGCTCCATTCAGTGCTTGTGTCTTTGCACTCACTGGCAGCAGGCATGCCAGTTCTTGCCAGTTGTGGGGGTGAATTTTGGGTGCTGTATCCAGACCCTGGCATGGTTTCATCTCGACTAGCTAGCATCAGTTGCAGTGCTGTCTCCTTTCCAATGTTTTCCATCATTTTGGAAATGGATGGGGGAAACAAATAAGCACACAGATCAAACCTGAGAAAGCTGGCATTGGAGAAGAGGACAAACTGTCCGCTGGCATAGTTGCTGTGTTCAGCCAGCCATGCCGGCATAGACATGGGACCCTGTGATGGCAGCGCGGGCTGATCACACGCTGAGAAAGGGAGGAGGGCGAGAAAGAAAATAAGCATGGGCTAAGCTGTGCCTTGAGTCTCAAGTGTAAGTGAGAAGGAGCTGCTACACTTGGGGGTACTGCCACACTTCCTTACCCCTTGCTTTGTGACCTGCCCCTGTTGCAGTGAATTGATGTTTGTCCGCTTTGTGCCTGTTCAGCTTTACTGGCTGGCATGCGGGGAGGGGAATAGGTAGCAGTAAGACAGGATCTGCTGCTGTGCTATCTCTGTCCTCTTCGTAATGCCTTTCTTCTTTCAAGACACCACGGGCAATCAGGTAGAATAGGTGTGTCATATCCAAACTGAAATAATGACTTGCATGTTGATGTGGCAGCCTTACTCTAGTCCAAGGTGCAGGAGGGACATTGCTACTTCTCAGCTTAAGTAAGCATTTAGATTAAAGTGAGTCCTGCACACTTTGCCCAGGATTCTACACAAGTTTGATGCTGTATTTCTACTGTCAGTAGTTGAGTGCTATACTGCAGAAATAGGATGGTTGTTCCTTTTAATAGAAAATGCAGGATTGCATTTGCCTTTCTCTTTTCCCCTTTCTCTTTTCCATCCTCTGGATGTATTTGCCGTTTGGAAATGAGGCTACAGGCTACTTTAGAGAAATGCACAGACCTGAGCTGGAGCATCACAGCCCCAGATTCAAGCTGCTTCAGACTTACTACTGTTAGTGATAATAGTTCTTCTCTCATTTCATGCTCTGCCACAGTTCAGCCACATTGTTTGGGTGCTAGGGCCTCAACCAACATCGTAAGAAAACATGGCCCTTACCTTGGGGAACATCTTTTTGTGATGGCTTCATCTTGCGCAGATTTAAGCCTGTGATAGTCACACTGAGTGTGAGATATACTTCTCCTCATTCCCCATTTCTCTTCCTTAACAGCACAGAGTGACCCATGCGTAGTCATTGTCTGGACTGGGCTACAAAGATTTTTACGTACATCTCTCTGCAGTGTGTACATGTCTCACAAATGACTCTGTGTCTTTATGACACCCCTGTGAGAGAAGGGAAGGTGGCACCCTATGTTTATGAACAAAAGAATGGAGAAAATACTTTTCCAAATGTGTTCCTAACGTTTGGAAACTGGCTAGAGGCATATGGATTTTCAGAGGTGATAAATGGCACCATGGGCACTGTCACCTTCATCTGCATTTGTGCACAGCCAATACGCTTTAGGTTTTAAAAGGGGTGCCTGGAAAATGAGGACTATGCAATTAGTGTCCACTTTTGCAAATGACAGTCTACACTGACTTTCCCAAGTCTGCCACAGTGACTCCAGGGGTTGAGCCAGGGATATCATCTATCTCTTCTGGCTCATTGTTGAGCACCTTTGCTACAGGACCACCGTAGAGATCGCTGGAGCACTCTCTACCCAATATGGAGCCCCAGGCAGTGTAAATAGCTGACTGAAGTTCTCCAAAATTCAGTCTAATTGAGCCCTGAATGAGGAGGGGCCAGAGGAGGAGGAAGATAGAATACTGTGTTGTATCCACTCTGCACGCAAGAATGGGATTATTTTACACTTCCCTTTCTGCCCTGAAATAAATGAAGAAGAGGGAGTTGATTCAGGCTGCAGAATTGGTATTAGCAAGCAAAGGGTGACAGCATGGTTTCCTGTCTAGTTTGCCTCATCGATGGGTGCTGCAAGATAGTTTTGACAGTCATTAAAAGATGAAAGAAAGGCTGTTCTGGCTTGGCAGCTGTGGGATGACCTCACTGTTCATTTGTTTAATTATGTGTATTTCTTGATAAACCAGATTCTCATTAAGGAAACAGACTCAATTAGGCTATGAGGCTCAGTTTCAGCTGTTCTTAAAGGTCCAGTCATGGGTTTGCATGTGACTCTCGATATGTCTCTTTCTGCAGATGGAGTTCACTGTCTCACGTGTGCCATGATGCTGCTGAACACAGACCTGCATGGCCACGTGAGTACGCAGAGCTTTGTGTAGACTGCTCCCATTGACACTGTGCTTGGAGGGGGTGGTCTTCTGGCAGCAGAGTCCTTTTGCTGGCAGCCTGCTCCTAAAGCACCCCTGCAGACAGCAAACAGCGAGAAGGCTGCACTCCCAGGCTGTTGTCTTGAGCAGGGCTTTCCAACATGTCCAGATCAGTCATGTGTAAGCTGGCATTGTGCCTGGCTTTGCCATAAAGCGTGAGGATGCTCCTTGTCCTCAGGCCCCCATCCTTCTGTTGTGCTTCCCATCCTTCCCTGGTTACAGCAGCTGGCCCTGGCCAGGAAGTTGTGGTTGGGATTGGCTTCCCCTTTCCAGTATGTAAAAACATTTGGGAAGGCAGAAGGAAAAAAGGAGGTGAAGAGGTGCTGGGAAGGTAACAAGAGGAAGGTGAAGTTTGCAGGCATCCAGTTGCAGGGGGGAGGACTCTGGTGGAACCAGAGTTCTGCTCAGCCAGGGTAATGACAGGTGTGCCCAGAGCCAAAAGAGCAGAGAGGGGATGTGGGCATCCTGAGTGGGAGCTCTGTGTTTCCCCCACTGCATACCTCTCCCCACTGCCTGCCCCGGGGAAATAGTATTCCAGTTTGAGTCCTATTAGTCACACTGGTGCGGGGTGCCAGCAGCCCTAGGATGTGTATCTCAGCACCCATGGTGCAATACGCCTACTATGCATGGTATTCCCATGCTCATCATGGGAGGCTTCCTCTGTCTTGGAGTCAGAATGGAGAGGGGAAAACACAGGGAGCATGGCATGATACCATGCAGGAGTAGTGGCTTCAGCCAGGTGGCTTTGAGGCTTCTCTCTGGCTGAGACCCTCTGCTGCAGTGCCGAGGACTATTCCAGGAGGGCCTCAGTTGGGGCCTCTTACATAGCAAGGGTGGTGGGTTGGGCAGCAGGAGATGGACGCACCCTGATCTGTCTCCAAGGGCTGCTTGACCCCTGTGGGTGCAGCTCTGCAGTGGGTGCAGGTAATGAAGCCCAGGCTTGTGTGTGCTTCCTCAGGGGTTTTGACACCCACCTCCTGTTAATTGAATGCCTTTGTCTGAAAATTGTAGAAGTGGGAGGGGGAAGGGTGTTGCTGAGATTTTTTTTTCTCTGAAGGCTGATCCTTCCCAGACTGAAGAGCGTGTCAGTCGTATGGGAGGGTGAGTGGAGGTACAGCAACATGCCACGGTGTGCCTCTTGGCATACACCGCTCCTTTTGACCACACCTGCGACTCCCTGCGCAGGTATCCTGCTCCCCGGAGCAATGAGCAGCCTGGGGCACCTACTCTCCAGCCTGCCTGGCCTTGCAGTCCAGGGAGGGAGACTAAATGGTTGTGCATCAGCCTGACAGCATTTCCCATCACTCCCTGTGATGCTTTAGTGTGCCCTACTGTCTACATTAGGTACTGGAGTAAACAATCTGTCTGACCCATTGTTGCTGATGATGATTTGCAGGTGAAGCTAGGATGACTCTGGCAGTTGCAGTGTGTAACTTTGGAGGCGTTTCTTACTGGCAGTCATTAGTATGTTGTTACGTGTACATAGCTGTAATGTTTGCCAGACTCCTGCATGTGTCTCCTCTGACCCTCTCCTCCTCCCTTCCCTCTCCCCACTCCCTCCTTTTCTTATCTTTTTGAGATTTCCTGTAATTTTGGTCTTCCTCTTATTGCTTTTCACATAGGTGGTAAGTTGGGTGTTTTTGACTTGGAATGCAACCCCTTGCAGATGTACACTAATTGCCTGTTTCCTAACAAAGATAACGCTCTGACCCATGCTTACTGTGATTTTGCTAGAGCAGGAAGCAAATGAGTCACAGGGCTTGTCTACACTGAGCTCCATTTGTTGCTGACATACTGATCATAAGTGCAGACACTTTTCTTTCACAATAAGCTCAACTGCTTGTAGGGTGGTAGTGCAGCTGCTCTGCCTTCAGTTCACACTTTCCCTTAACTCTTCTAGACAAACTCTTACTTATCCCTTTATTTATCCCTGTCTTGCCACATGTCATTCTCTTTGTGACTAAATCATTTTTGCTAGCTGTGTCTTGGAGATGCATGCTTGCTTCTCTGCAGGGAGGTCATCGCCCAGACTGTGACCCCAGAGACTTTTAAGGTATCTCTAGACTACCAGCCACATCTTCTAGAACCTGTGTGGAGATGCTAGCTTTGGTCCTGGAGCAAAACAGCCATTCTTCTGCAATGCCAATTATCTCAGTGGGTGAAATGAGCCACGCTGCTGTTGATTTTGGTCAATATGGGGAAGCTGTAAACTGCTGCATGGAGGAAACAAACAGAAGCAGGCTGAAGGCTGTCGCAGGGCGGAAGGAAAGCATTTGCAAGTCTACTAGAACAGCTCCAGCCTGCACCCAAAGACTGCAGTTATGAGCTGTGTTCTGCAAGGTTTGCAACCAGAGAGCCAGAGTTACAGCCAGACTGTGTTGTCAGGAGTCTTCCTGACATGCGAAGCAGTGCATTCTTCCAGTGTTCCTGCCTGCCTTCTTTCTGCTGGTCCGTGCTGGCCACAGGCTGCAGGATCTTCCTTTGTGGCTAGATGAGGTTGACAGTCAAGGTTTGCTGGTTTTCCATCTCTCTGTCATCCTACATTACGGAAGGGAAGTAGAGGATGTGCAGTCCAAGCTGTCATGTAACTGTAACACTGAATGACCTGTTATTACTGACTGGTACCCTTCTTTGGGCTTCAGTCCTGTATTAATTTGGGCTCTTGCTCCTAACTCAAGTCAGTGTCTGCACACAAAGCTCTTCCACTGTTATTTCCTGCAGCCAAGGCATACCCTGACCATGGAGAGGTCATCTTCACCCCCTTTGCCTGACTGGCAGCAGTGGCATCCCCAAAGATACTGTGGTCATCACAGGGCCCTGTTTTCCCTCTGGCTTTGCCATGTTTCACAGCTCATCCCAGGCTACTTCCCTTCCCTCGGATCTCTCTGGGCTCCTTTTTCATCAGCTCACTGTTGTCATTGCTGCCTGCTCAGAAGGCTGCCCACGTGCCAAGCATGGTACTTCTAGCACCTGGGGGACTGAGTACAGACACCTTCTCTGAGGGGTGATGGAGACTGGGATCCCAGAGCAGGTTAAGGCAACCTCAAGCCTCCAAATGGAGCAGTTCAGGTCCTACATGAACATAGCCATTCCCTTCCTGTTTGTGGCTCGGGTGGGCAACTTTCAGTCTGAGAATTAGACAGAAAGAGGGTAAAGAGAGGAATCCTATGGAAATGTCAAGGCAGCCTCAACCTGTGAATCAGAAGAGGTAATGGCTACTCCTGGGCATCTCACTCCAACTCAGAGCAGTTGCTACTGGAATGGAGCATTGGAAATCATAAGAGAACGGTCTGAGTAGGGCCTCAGTCGGCTGTTTCCCTATGCCTCACAGCAGGATCAAGTAGAGCTTTTCCATCAGAGGCTGGCAGAGCCTCTGGAGACATGGGGGTGTAAGGCACCATGCAGATGACCAGGGAGCTTCATCATCACTCTCTTCATTACCCTCCAGTATTTAGCTGTTTTTCTTTTTGGAGAGGTGTGTGGGACTTGGGTACCAAATGCACCTTCCTTTTTCTAGCTATATTCACACAAGGATGCTTGTCTCTGAGTAATCTTGGGAATGCCTGCTTAGTGCTGCCTGCCTTGGGCTTAAATGAAAGCAGGGAGATGTAATTCATCTGATGTTGCCTATTTACGTCATGTTGGAAAGCAGCATGAATATGATGCTATATTTCTCTGCCATCCCTTCCAGAACATTGGGAAAAAGATGACCTGCCAAGAGTTCATTGCTAACCTCCAGGGGATGAACGATGGCAAAGACTTCCCGAAAGGGCTCTTGAAGGTAAGGAATGAACTGCAGAACATGAGTTTTGTTTTTAGTGAGAGATGGTTGAAAACAGAACACGCTGCTTGCATTTTCTGAGTCTTTATTGTCAAATGTGACAAGCAACAGGCACATTTCTCCTCCTAGAATGTATGTAATACACACAGTATTTGTTCTGTCATTTTTTCTCTTGCCTTCACTTGATTGTGATTGAGACTCTCTGCAGCATGGAGAGGCAAGACTGAACTCCAGTAGGGCCAGCTCCAGAGCTGTGTACCTTGTAAGCAGATGCGGTCATGCCGTCCCAGAGTGCTATCTCCTGATTGAAGCGGATAGAAGCAGCCAGTTGGTTCTGACTATTGAATATGTAAGGGCTAATCCTGAGCTCTGCGTATCTGGAAGGCGTGTGTGTTTTTTCATCAAAGGTGCTTCGGGGTTTTCACATTAGAGCAGGAGATGTAATTTCAGATTAGAATGTGTTGTCTGGCACAGGCTGCTATGCTTCAGGTTTTGTTCATTAAGTTTGTGCCAGGAGTTATATCTGAAGAACAGGGAAAAATGAATCTTGTTTCATTGTCAATAATAATGAGAATATTTCATTTCTCTTTTGTCTGATTGCTGGCATGAAACAGCAGTCAGTTTGAATGAAGAAAGGAGCGCATACACTACAGTTCATAACTTTTTTTTCTTTTGTAATGGAAATAAAAATGAGAGTTGCTGAATCTGAGAGCTGACCCAAAGCCTACTGAAGTAAATCAAAAGAATTGTCATCTCTTCTGCAGATTTTGTCTCAGGCCTATTGTGAAATGCAGATGTAGCTGCATAGTTACCAGCGGCAGACTTTGTTTTCTAGTATCGGTAGTTTCTCCAGTTTCTCCAGCCTCTTGAAGGAGCTTTTTGTTGGGCCCTCCTGCCTTAGTTCTTACTAAGGAGTTAGGAATATAAACTCAACCCCCTTGTTTTTAGATTTAATACCTTTATTTTAAAAATCTGGATACAGAGTATTCCTCTGTCAGCAGCAACACTTAAATTATTTTTTTTTTCCTCAAGGAATCTCGTTTCTCAGTCTGCCATAGAAAGATGTGTTGAGATTAATTTGCGGGCTAATTACAGCCCGTACTGAATAAATAGGTCTCCAGACTGTGTTTAAATAACCTTCTGAATGTACTGACAAGAGACTTCCACTGGTGGTCACCTGCTGTTTA
>NW_009630505.1:49873-56093 GCF_000690535.1 Cariama cristata
TTGGTGTTTAGCACTGACCTGCTAATGCTAAGGTTGCCTGGCTCTTCACCAGGCCACCCAAAGCAAGGACCAGGGTTCGGAATTTTTTGGATGTTGCAGGATCAGGATGGAAGAAACCTGGTGTCGGTGTCCCACCTCGTTTGAGGCTTTCTGCCCTTTTCTGCATGCTGCCCTGATGTCTTAGGAACAGAGGTGGCTCCCAGCCTCAGTCTCTCATCTGGCTTGTCTAAAAATTTGCTGATGATCTCTGCCCCTTGTCGTTTTAATTTTTCAGTGGAGGGGAGTGGAGTGAGTGGCAGTAATTGTGCGTTTCAGTAGCTATATCCCTGTGTCGGCAGCAGCCTCCCTGCCACTAGATATGTGATTACAAAGACTTTGCAGAAATTAAATTTGCATTAGTCTCAATAAATTAAATTCACAGAGCCCTGCTTCAGCACAGCGCCAAAGTGCATATCGCTTGCCCATGCATTAGCAGGGTAGCTAATGAGCATCGGTGAGGCTGCAAGCCATATCCCCGCATCCTTCCCCGGCCGCCTGGGAGAGGAGGGACCGTTTCCACAGGGTGGCAGTGTGCCCCTGTGGGAGTGAGGTCCTGAGCACCCACGGGTGAGTAATGCAGACCCGTGGGGATGCAAGTGAGTGGGCTTTTCTGCCTCTTGGGTCTTTCTGCGTTCCCCTCATGGCTCTGCTGCACCCCTGTCTGAAGCTCTGCTGAGGGCCAGAGCAAAAGCAGAGTGGTGCTGAAGGGGAAAGAAGAGGGGGGAGATCTTAGCAAGCACTTATATCTTTGTGGGTGGCATTCACCCAGGGCTTGGGAAGCTCTCTGTAGCATCTACTGTGGACCCCATTCACAGAGTCAGGGGTGCAAATACTGCTTGGGCTGCCCAGGACAGTCAGCTGACAGGCAGAAATCAAACGCTGCTTTCAGTCAATCCTGTCACCCTTAGTGCTGCTGAGTACAGAGTGCTGCCCTGGGTGTTTGTTTTCTCTGGATAGGAAAATAGGCCTTCAAGGGGCAGACATGAACATGTGAGGAAGGACACTTCTGTCTCTTGTGTTATCAGCCTCAGAAAACTTCTGACATGAGATCTGACTGCTCCTTTCTCTCCACTCCCATGAGGGAGCCATTTCTTTGTTTTATTAAGTTTCTTCCCAACAGTATGGATGCTTTGGTAAACACCATAAGGCCTTCAGGACGTGATTCTTGGTGTGTCACTGGTAGTGCTCTGAGAACAGAGATTTTACTCTGGCTAGAGGTGGAAATGAGAAATGCTAATATGATCTTGCTCACCTTGTATCTTTGTCTGTTCATTAACACTGAAAAGAATTTCACTTTTATACACCCATCTGCACGAAGATTCACCTCTTTTTCTTCTTCCTCATTCCTTTTGTCAGATCTGAGGTTGCTTTTAAAGTTGGGACCCATAAAGGCAAATATGCCAAACTGTGATTAAAAGTGTGGTTCTCCCCATGGGATCTGCTTGCAGTATTCATATATTCAGTACTTTGGCAGGCTGGCAGATATATGTACCTTCCCTTTTATTCCATCTTAGCTCCAGTTCACCTGTCTGTCACACGTCCCATTAATCTGCCATCGGCTGCTAGTAAAGACTAGATGTGGAGACAGTAGCCTGATTTCCAGTTGTTATGTACTGTCAGCGTATGCTGACCTGAGAATGGTAGTTTATACTTTCTGCAGGGTTCCTGTATGCCTTCAAACTGGGGCAAATTCCTTGTAAATGAGAATGAGCATCCCAAGCTGTGATTCTCTTCACTGGTGTAAACCAGGAGCATCTATCTCTGTGGGTTTGGCTGGTGTAGAAGGTGAGTCAGGTCTGTTAAATCCAGGCAGATTAAGGTTATTGAACGTGAAAATTTTCAAAAGCAAGAAAACTTTCTGAAACTCCTGTCCTTTCAGCTGTCAGACTCCAAGCACACAAACAATTTTATATTGTGTCAAGCTGTGATCAGACAGGGTGATCCTGAATTTCAGCCTTGATCTTATACTTTTCTGTAGCAAAGGCCCCTTTGTCCTGGTGAGTTGAAGCCCCAGAAGGAGTGCTAAATACCGAGTTGTGACCTCCCATGTTCTAGTTAGTGGAGCAGTACTCTGCTGCGGATGGGCTCAGTGCTCGCTCCTAAAGCTGATGGTGAATCACATAGTTACCAGCATTTACAGGTGGGGATGAGTGACAGGTTTACTGGGACTGAAAGAGACAAAGGGACCCAGTTGCAGCACTCATCTCCTCAGAGCAGGTGTACTTGACATCTCAGATTACCTGCCGCAGATGCTGCTGCCGATGATGAGG
This sequence comes from Cariama cristata, assembly GCF_000690535.1. Lineage (NCBI taxonomy): Eukaryota > Metazoa > Chordata > Aves > Cariamiformes > Cariamidae > Cariama > Cariama cristata. The sequence goes on from NW_009630505.1 coordinate 52,183, forward strand.
GAAACTGGAGGAGAGATGCAGCACCATGAGTGAGAGGGAGCTGAACACATCAGAAACAGTTAAAAGAACTAAGTCCAACCTATGGGTTGTTAGCATAAGAGAATCACAATCAGACCATTGTTCATTTATTCCTGTAGAAAGGGAGTCTATGCCTAGGGTCTCCCTACTTGGAAGGGAAATGAAATCAGTCTGGGGCAATGTCAGGAACCTCACGACTACAATGTAGGAGCACTTTATCTGCAGACTGGTTCCTTCCTCCTGCGCTCACACCGTTTTTAATCTGTTGCAGTGATACAATCTTCACTGATGATACTCAAGTTTGCATTATGTGACCACTGCTGCCTTCAAAGCTGGGCTTCATGATTGTCTGGAATGAGAAGAGGAAGAGATTGGCTTGGAAAGAGCCTAATTTTGGCCATACATGCTTGCTTCATTTCCTGGAGGCAGTGTGGTCCCCATGAATGAAGTGCCGGTACAGTGCTGGTCACTCTGTCTTCCTCTTGTCACTTTGCGGCAAGGTGTGTAAGAGTCTGCTGCAGCAGGGTGGCAGTGATGAAGCCTTTCCTATGCAAGGAGAGAAAATGTCTGCCCTGGCCTACAGAGAGCCTCTGAGGAAATGGATCCCTGCTTTTGTTCGGCAGTGTCCTGGGAAGAGTACTCTGTCGTTAGGCTGTGTGCTAAGTACTACCTGCCCATGTTGTCCTGCATAAGTAAATGTCCTCTGCATCTGCAGTGTCCAAGGTACTTCATTCATGGAGTCAATGGGCATCACCTAACCTCTGACATGGGCTGACCTTGGTGGCCGTGCAACCCTGTGACATGAACACTGGATGTGAGGGGGTTGTACCTGGCTGTGTCTCTTCTGGTAGGAGGTGGTAGCTCTTTGCTGACCCATCGTGCTGTCAGGGAGCCTCTCCATCATGCTGAGGGACCTGGGATGCTCTACGGGGAGTTGGCTAGACCCATCCTGGCAGGGGCTGCTGATGGAGGTAAGATGCCAGTGCTGTGTAAAAGATCTGATTTTTCTCAAAGGCTGTTTTTTGACTGGGCCTTATCTCCTGGAGAAGCACTGTAATAAAGTGGCCAAATTAAGTGGGAGTTGCTGGTAGTGAACTCTTCTGAAGAACCAGTCCTCCTTAATTTCCTAAATGATCTGAATTCTTGATCAGGATTGCTGGGATATGCAATTTCCTATAGAAGCTGCAAGGTATGGTTTATCTCATTTTGCTGTCAGTTCCTTGCACTTTAATTAAGGATTTTATTTATTTTTTTTTTGCCGCTATCTTTCTGCCTCCTCTCTCTCTACCACCCCCCCCCCCCCCCCCCAAGCCCTCCAAAGCAAACACTCAATTTAAAGAGAGTTGCTGGCATCTTGTTTTATCCATTCCAATTATTTCAGGTATTTAGTGGAGAGAAGGGAGTGGGCATCAGGTGGCTAACTCCTCCCCCCCTCCCCATTTACGCAGAGGAAATCGCACTAATCGGACTGCTGTGTACACCCTAGTTGCTCTCATCTGCAGTCTCCACACTTCTTCTGCTTCATGTCTGAGGCTCTCCGGCAAGGAATTCCCACCTTCCTGTTACTGCTAAATGGAGATGGGAACCTGATGAATTTGGGGAGATGGGAGCATTTGACAGTGTGCCAGAGGGGCTCCAGGAGGACCATGCTGACTGCTGGAGCACCCTGTGCATGTGGGCAGAGGAGGGGGGTGGAGGGGGCCAAGTGTCTCTGCTGCACTGAAGAAGCTAGAGCTCTGCTCAGTTAAAGGGCTTGCCTCCTTGTTTCTCCCCCCAAACGAAGTTTTTCCTGTTAAAAATACTTCTGTTGGGATAATGTTTCTGGGGCAGCCATTTCTTATCTGTTTGAATTGAAAGATCTGTTACTGAAGACCCCCTTCAGCTGCTAGGAGACAACAGATTCTACTCTGGCAGTATAAAAGTCAGGGAACGCAGGATAAAACCATTAATCCTTGTCTTAAACAGTTGTTTGCGAAAGCATACTTTCCTTTCACTCTCCGAAGAGCCACAGAGCCATAGTGACTGAAGGGAACACCCGGCTTGCCTTTGCTCCCCTCCATCCTCAGCAAGGACCTTCCCACTGTGGTAACCTTTGTTTCCTTTGGCTTGCAATTTTTTGGGTGTTGTCATTTGTTCTGTCTAAGAGTAATAAGCAGTTAAAGCATGCTTGCGCAGAACTGGGAATTAAACCAGGTTATGATGGTGCATGCATTGTTTTGGGTCCCACGAATAATGGAGATCTTGACATCCTCTTGCCCTGTTGAAATGCAAATGTATTTTCTTTTTGCATTCCAGGAACTTGCTTCAATGCATATAAAGAGAAAAAACTGAAATCTATGCACTTCTCTTGAGTCAAATAAGCCCAGGTCAAGGAAAGCAACATAAGATAATAACAAAAGCCTAATGCTCTCCACCAACTCTGTCCCTGAGCAAGAAAAGCAGAACTTTAGAATAGGCTTAAAGCATAACATTTCATAATGGTGATCCAGGAATAAGGATTCCTCTGCATGGTCTAGGGGTAGTACTAGGAATTGCTTATCTTACTAGGGAGCGTGCACTTCGGGATGGGCCTGTTTCTGCTTTCATGATCTTAACTTCTCTGAATTATTTTTACTCCTTCAACCTTTCATCTCTTTGCTTTCCGATTGTTATTCAAAAGGTCTCACCTAGCCCACCAGGCTTTTGTGTCTGCAAGGAGTGAAATCCAAGCAGAATCAGCTAAGAATTTCCATTACTACTAGCTGCAATTATGTGGCTCAATACCAGGCTCCTAATGAATGTTTGGGGGGTTAATTTTCATCTGCGGAGGCAAGGTCTCTGTAATGTCTTGTCCACGTTGATCAGGCAAATAAGTAATTTGATGTTTAGCTTCTCCAGCCTGTCAGATAGCCAAGGCTGTCAGTTGTCCCCCGGTTTAACTGAAATGCTTAGCAGCTCCCAAGGACAAATGTCACCGCTCAGAGCTTCCCATTTCTTGTGCTGTCAGTGTGGGGGATACAGACTGGTAGTCTCCAGGAGTGATGCGCTCTGCCACTTTAAAGGAGGAATTTTCAGTGCTTTTTGAGCTGGGAAATCTCTAATACAATGTCCCACATACATTTTGGTCCCTATGACATATTACTCCCACCTCCATGTAGGTAGAAAACAAATTCTGAAAAACATTCTTTGATCTTCCACCCACTGATCTGCTTGAAATTTAAGTTCTGTGCTGCAACTCGAGGGAAGGAGGAGTAGGAATATAATTTATACCATATTTTTTTAAAAAAAAAAGAGAGAGAGAGAAGTAGAGAAAACATTACTTCCACCAGTTTTAGAATTATTGCTGTATAAATCTTTGGTGTTCCTTCTTTCTGTTTGTCATCATACTTTTCAAATGACATTGGACTGTTCTCTCTCTGACCCAGTTACACTGTTTTCTTTCAAGCAAGAGCACTAGGTTGCCCCTTAAATTTTTATTACCCCACCCGCCCCCTTACCTGTGATGTTAAATGGACCATTTAGTTTCCTTGCGAGGTCATGCTTCCTTGGGTGATGTAGAATTCATAAGATCCAAACATGGGGCAAATCCAAGCCACCTGTTTTCTGCCTTGCTGACAGATAGGTTCTGGCAGGAGTTGTGAGGGTTAGGAAGGATTTATCCTACTTTTGCAACAAGACAGCCGGACATCACTCCATAAGTACATGCATTTGTGGAAGAAAGGGATGTCAAAGGTTATGCCTGTTTTCCCCCTTGGAGCAGCTCCTTCCATGGTGCAAGTCTTGCAAGTGCAGACAACACCCACCGGAAACCTGTGTGGTTCTCAGAACGGACTCAATTCCCTTCTCCCCCGAACTCCAGCTTTTTCTCGCTCCCCTCTTTTCCTCCCCACTTCTCACCACTGCCTTTTCTCCAC
>NW_009630505.1:56126-62881 GCF_000690535.1 Cariama cristata
TGTTTGCTGCCTGAATCAGAAGGAAACATTGAAGGGTGGTGGTTTTTCTTTTTTTATGCACGTCTCTGGGGGAGGGCTGGGTGGTGAGGGGTTTATTTTGGTGTTGTTGACTCTAAGCATGCTCACTGCAGGGACAGAGGCAGGGGTTGTTTGCTGCTGCTCTGAGAGAGTTGGTAGGCTTTGCACCAGTGCTTGGTTCACCACCCTGTGGGTTTTTGGCACACCCATGCAGAGTTTTAGGTTTTTGGTGCTTTTATGGATTTGTTTGAGGTGCTCCTGTTTTCTTTGTCTACATCTGGCAGCTTTAACTTAAGGAACTTGGTGGTCTGTGTTTGTTGGTGCCTACTGCATGGCTTAATTTCTGTCAGTTCTGTTCACAGTAGACAATAGTTCCTAAAAGGAGGAATGCAAGAGGAGAAACTTTGTCCCATGGAGACTATAGTGCTTTGCCAGGAAACCCAACAGCTAGTCTGTGACACAGAGCTCTTTTCGGATACGCTGTGAGGAAAATGAAGATGCGTAATGGCATCTCTTCACTTGCAATGCTAATCAGGATAAGGGGGCATGGTTTCTTTGCATCCCTCTTGTTTTCAAAGACCTTGTTTTCATTAAACATGTGGTCTCCCACCATTCTTAGCAGGTTGCTTACTTTAGGAGTGGTTTCTTCTGGCTCAAGATGCAGCATGGATCCCAGAGAGGTGCAGTGATAGCAAGATTGATTTGGCCTTCCACCAACCAATATGGTTTTGTCATTCTGCTCACCTTTAGGGGCTTACTATTGTAAAAAGTCGCTTATAAAGACTTGTGTCTGTGACCACAAGCTGGTTGTGGACATGCTTTTAGCCTGCTTGTCCTGGAAAGTAAAACATAAAGACTTCAGTTGCCCTCATGGGGTCATAAAAGCAATGCTTGTGTTTTTCTGGTGCTATGAGTTGATGTGCTTTGCTTCATGATTGAGGTGGTCTAAGAGCACATGCTTATGCAGGTACAATAACCTAGTTGACATGGGGTAGCATTCTGGACTGTAGTAATTTGACTGCTTTCCATCGTAAGGATGACTTTCCATATTGTAAGAGAAATCAGAGTCATCCGCAGAGATTCCTTCAGAGCCTATGGCACAGGTGTACGTACTACAATATAAACCATAAAAAAACTATTGTTTCTTGAGGACATCAACAGATGTTTTTTGCTGGTAAATTCAGATTGGAATAAAACGCAGCATCTCCATAAATGTCTGGTAATGATGTACTGTGCTTAGTGGAGAATAGGAGTCTCTTATGCAGAAAGCTAGGTGGATAATTCTGCTTAATAATTTTGAAATTTTCGGTCAATATCGATCAGTCTGCCACCATACCTGCTGTTACCCTGTTGGGGTTCCTGTTGGCCTGGTTGCTTATGCAGGTAGAAATGAAGTGGTTGCTCTAGTATTTCTGCTGTTTACGGAGGTGGCAGTTGGAGACATTTAATCTTGATCATCAGCTCCTGCTGGTCAGCAGACCTCAGAAATCATTATCTTAATATCACAGGAATGTCAGTTCCATAATGTTACTGTTGATCAGTTGTTGAGCTCCAGTTCTCTAGCTATCGTGTACGAGTAGCTTATCCAGCAGAATTAACTTACCCTTTCTTGTCTGTTTTGGGGAGAAGAAAAAAACAAGGGTGAAGGAAGAAGGAAAGCAATCTTAGGAAAGATTTAATGTTGCTTATTTAACAAAGAGTATTTAATATCAGCATTAAATAGTGCAGCTTTTCTGTGCTACACAGATACGTTACTGGCTCTTGAGAATGTATTTTAGGTAATTGAGGTGTGTGTATTGGCTTTTGTTGGTATTTTTGTCACTGGGATCAGGCTTAAATGATGCTAATGGATTCTTGTGGCTTTGAGTGAGGACTGTGAGGACTTTGGAGTTCATCAGATACAACAGTGTGGTCCTTGGGTTTGGTCCCTAAAAGCCAGTATTGAATTTCATTTTGAATTCTACAGTTTTTCTTCTTATGTTTTTGCTTTGCTGAATGACGTTAGGAGAACCAAGCAAGGACTGAGTATGTTTGGCCTCCCAGGGAAACTTGACCAGTGGGTGGAAGAGATGAGAAGGAGCTTATTGCACAGTAAGTTGGAGTGGCTGCCTTTTTTCTCTCTGGGTGATGTAGTCTGCCATAGTGCCTGTCACAAGTGAAAAGCTTTTAGGTGGCTTTAAAAGGGTGGGATGGAAGGAATAGTAGAGACTCTGGTTTGCCCCTCTTGCATCTGTTTTGGCCCAAAGTTTCAAATTTTACTGCTGGTTTACAGTTTGCGCCTTAGAGATGCTGGTAGGGAAGGTCCATAAATAGGGTCACCATCCTTTTGATCACCCCAGTGGTGTCACTGGGCTCTTCAGAGTAAGTACTTCATTCTGCCCCTTTCCCACCACTGCTTTGCTGGCCTCTGATCAAGGGGAAAATCATGGCTTCTCAATACACCTGGAGAGTCCCCCCGCTTGTGGTCAGCTTTGATTTTTCTGGTATTGCACAGGCATTTCAGCCCCTCTTTAAAAAAAATCCCTTCTATCCCTCTATTTATGTTAACAGCCCACTTATCTTCTCCCTCAGAAATCCCTGTTGCTCAGTTACAGACAGAAATCAATCCTGTGTGCATGCTAATTTCTAAAATGGTGGGACTTCTGTAATGTTGAAGAGTGGTCTTTTCCCAGAAGACGACAGTCACTGTGTACAGAGGGCTACTGGCTCAGTCAGGAGTACAAGATTGTATTATCACTTGCAGATGAAAATCAGGGGCACTGATGGAATCTGAGCTGAATCCTTGAGCTGAAGACATTTAAGTCTTCAAGAGCATGATCTCAGGAGGCTCTCTCTTTTGGAGAGTGTGAGCTGAGAAGTGTTTTCCATACTCCATTGGGAGAAAAAAAAAATTGAATAAGATGCAGCCTGTCACCCTTGGCATTTTGGACTGCTGCTTGGTTACAGCTGAACCAGACCTGTTCCCTTGTGAATTAAGGTTCCTGTCCTGCCTGAGGATCTGCTAATGTCAGCTCAGAGGATGCTAGGTAGAGAACTGCTGCACTTAGGCACTGGCAATGGTGCTGTGCTGTGGGCAACAGAAGAGAAGTGTTGCTGTGATTCAGTCTAGCTTGTGTTTAATAATGAGATTTCTCTGTGTAATTCACATGGCCTAGCTCTGTGTGTGATATTTAGGGAATATAATTATTTCAGATGTGTTGAAGGTGCTTGGGGAGGTGGCCTTATAAATTCAAGAGCAAGAATAATCTGCTAGGCAGGGGGCTGCTAGGATAGGGAGTGATTTGTGGCCATTTACGTAGCACCTGTCGGGACCTGCTGCTTAGCTCATCTGGAGCTGTTTGATTGCAGTGAAAATTTCCTCTAAGAAGAGCTTTTCTTTGAAAAGCTTTTCCACTAGCAGTGGATAATTTCAGACAGGTTAAGTAACACAAAACCTTTTCTGGGAAGTGGCACAAGTAACTTAAAGCATGCAGTTGCTTGTTGCCAGAGAAAAGGGGTCTTCTGTTCCTTCAGGTACCCCCTAGCAATGACAGGTTTGTGTAAAAAGGCTGGAGCACATCTGGGATTTGTTCTTAATGTGTGAGGTAGAGGTGGGCTTGCTAGACTTGACTATTGTGGAAGTGAAAATGCGTTTTGCTTGTTTGCCAGGTGGGAAGAAGTCTGTACCTCAAGCAGGACAGAGGCAGGATGTGTGGGGAATCAGAAGTTTCTCACCCCAGGGACAGTTTCTATATTGATATTTAGGTTCCTTGTTCCCCATTCTGCTGTCCTTCAGCACGGTCCACACCTATTCCAATTTGTAGGGAGGATTTGCACCTGCAGCATCCGTGGGGGTAACACAGCAAAGGGTGATGGCTGACTGAAGGGCTGCTGCACACTGGGGAGGCAGCAGTGTCTTTTACTAGCAAAACTGCATGTAGGACCATAATGTGGCTGTCCAGCCATTTGCCCACTAAGGATGTAAATCTCTGATTGCAAGAGGCGAGGAAGGTGTAACCAAGGGAAAAGCCCACTCAATTCATCAGCTTCTTATCTACTCCTGGTTCTGTTGCACACGTGATGTAGGGTGAGCAAACTCTCGCTCTACCTTAACGTGGCTTGGCTGACACTGAACAGGACTTGGGTGTGAATGGGGGCTGGAGCCCCTTCGCCCAGCTTTCAGCTGCCCACTGTGTTTCAGCACAGGACGTTCGTGTCAGCGTGCCAGGGCAGTGACCCCTCATCCCTGGCCGCACGTGCAGACCAGACTTGCAGCTCCCCATGCGTTGTGGTGGGAGTGGGACAAGAGGCTCTGGAGTCCTCCCAGACAGCAACCCTGCTGCTGCTGGCCTTGCCCTGCCTGCTGGCCTTGGGGCTGGCGGCACAGGGCAGGTTGCTGGACACGGTGTTAGCCCACGGTGAGGTCCCTGTGCTGTGCAGTCTTCCAGCTCCTTGTGCTCCCTCTGCACAAGCTGTTTGCCTCTTCTGAGGTCGGGATGATGTCCCCATTGTCCACTTCTGCCTTGGTGCTTGCACAAGCCACTCTACCTGCCCCGGTGTATGTCGGCAGCTGCCACGACCCCGTGCCGAGCAGAGCAGAGATCGATCTCTCTCATCTGAGCAAGTTGCCATGGCAATGCAGAGCGTGCTGCGCTCTGGGTCTCCAGGAGCCAGAAATGATGGTGCTTTTGCAACATTGAGGTAAACATCTCTCTTTTCCCTTATATAGTGCATTCACCTCTGGTAAGAGCACCAGCTGCCATTGGCTCCGGCCTCCCCTCGCCCCCTGCGTGGGGGAGAGTGGCTCCAGGCACCGGGAGCATGCCTGACCCGCGGAGCCGGGCTCCCGTGGGTTGGAGTGGTGCCGCCGGTGTGCGTGGGCTGTGGCAGTGGCCCTCCCAGGTGGAGGAAATGTGGGTTTCCTGCAGGGGAGGGGCAGTGCATCACTCGGAGGGTCAGCTGGTGGAGCGTGCGGTTTGCTCGCAGAGGGGTACGGCTGCAGCTCTCCTGGATGCAGAGGGGCGAAATGGGTCCCCAGCTGCTTGCTCACAACTCTGCCACTGATTTGCACTGACCACCTTGTCAAAGTGACCCTAAGCCTCTCTTAGAGCGTGAAAGTGGTCTTGTGCTCCCTTGCCTCCCTGGGAAGGCACTCCAAGGATTCTGGCTAACGAGTGCAAATGCTTAGAGTTGTGGAAATTTGCTGGGGCATCTCTCTGGGGCTTGCCAGAACTTCATTGTGGTGCTGTGGGCTTTCACTCGTTTCTCCAGTGCTTTGGGAATCCATAGGTATTTCTCACATCCAGAACCCTGTAGCTGGCAGGTGATTGAAGACTCTTGTAATGGTGTCCTTTGTTATTGCAGGCAGTAATGAGCATGGCAGGCTGTTGCAGGCAGGGAAGTGTGGCCATGTGAACTGAAAATTAATCTCTTGCTTGATCTGCGGACATTTCTTCCAGCATCTTTCTCTCCACCTCTCTCCCTCTCGCTGTTGGTGTGTGTGTGAAGGGGGAGTCAATGCTGGAGAGGGGAGTGGAGCAGGGGAGGAGTTTCTATCAGCCTCTTCTTTTTCTTTTTCTTTTTTTTTTCCTCCCCTGTCCAGTGACGTGAGCAATGCCTGGAACAATCAGGCTGGCTCCAAACAGTGTGCCTGAAGATGCTGGAGAAAACAGCCTAGTGCGCTTTAAGCAAACACTGATTGCTTGAGCCTCGGCTCTCCAGACATAACCTTTTCCAATTCCTCTGCAGAGGATTGGGAAGTGCCATTAGCCGCCTTCTTCCCCATCCCATACGCTTACTTTTGGAAATGATCGGAGTTAACAGTGTTCAGAGCACCAGCAAAGTCCGGGTGAGAGCCACAGGTTCGGTGAAATACTCCCGAGAAGAATCTCTCTGGCGGCAGTCCCATCGGTCAAAATCTATGAAAATCTCCAACTCCTCTGAGTTTTCCACTAAAGAAAGCAAGGTAAATAACTAAATATTCATAGTATTTGACTTGGCTAGGAGTGGAGGTGGTGGTGTTGAAAAGGTTAAGCTCAGCAGGGATTAAGGGCTCTGGATGATCTACAGTGATCACAGAATTGCTGTCAGGTCAGAAAAAAGATCTCTGGGTTTGAGGAGAGACTTGAAGGTGAAAAAGGTCTGGTGTATGATAGTGATCAGATCTTAGAGGAATGCCCTGTCACTGAGCTTGGTGCAATAGTAAACAGTGAAAACTTGCTAGTGAGAATGATAATTGGAGCTCTGCTTTCGGGAAAGGTGCTGGAGTTGGCAAGTGATGTCCTTGGGATTATCTGTTTAATGGGAATGGTTTTCTGTAGAAAAATAGTTCTTGCTCCTTCTCTACAGCTCTGTGGTTTAGTAGGTGTGGGTGCTGGTTAAAAATATCGTCTCGCTTGCATGCATGATTAAATATTGCTGTCAAGTATTTATTAGGAAGGCATCGCTTGTGCGTTTGTAAGATTACATTAGTGTGTTGTAGCGGTTGGTAGCACAGACTATGCCCAGCTGCTACAGTGTCCGTGTGCAGCATCTCCTCGCCCAGCCCAGCCCAGTTGTTCGGTTCCCAGGCAAACAATCCCCACTCCATGCAGTATCTCTTCTTTCCTCATTCCTCACTCCCGCCTAATAACTGAGAGGCACCTGGGAACCCCTGGCAAGAGCTTTAATAGCCATCTCCCTTCCAAAGGTGCTCTGTGTCTCCAAGGGTTGGATGAACTTTATGCAGTGACCGAATACACCTCTAATTTCATTCCTGC
>NW_009630505.1:62912-67008 GCF_000690535.1 Cariama cristata
TTGGGATTAGAAGATATAACCATTTGCAAAGATGTGGTGATTGAGGCTGAAATATTTCAGAGCATCAGCCAAAGACATTTAACCATGTCTTGTGTCCGAGTGCATGCAAACAATGAGGCACATGCATGGATCTTCCTGTACTGTCCCTTCCCTAAATTTCATATCTGTCCTGAGAGAAACCTCCCCTGCTATGGTGAAAAGATCCAAGTGCTGCACAGTAGTTCCTAGCAGATCACTCTCTGCTGGCTTACAGGTTGTATGGTATTTCAGAGCTTCAACTGCAGAGCTTTAGTCACAGTAATGCCAACAGAAATAAATGAAATATTTTATTCAGACCAATTTCAGGAACCTCTGTTTTGAGGGCCTTATTGACCATAACTAAGAAATAGTGTACTGCTAAGGTTGTGGCAGAGAAATAGCATGGCTGTCGTTTTGGGGCTGTTGCTGATGCAGTCAGTATCTGCTACTCCAGCAAATGCCAAAGTAAAGGCTGTATGTTGCAGGTGCTCTGGGACCCTGCTCTTTTGATCACTTTTACCGTAGCCATGGGAATAATTGCACAGTATTCAGTGGGAGGATTTATCTATGAAAAGTCTCTGCATATGGCAGAAACTCAGTCTTTGATGTTGGGTGAATCACTTAATCTCTGTACCTCTGTTCCCTGTCCCAGGCTTTGCGTCCACTATGTATGCATGGTGTAATGTCCTCAGGGCAGGCACTTTCTCCCAGGGATGGTGTCTGACATAGTTAGTTAGCTACTGCAGTAATGAATGCTCTGTGTTCATCCCTCTGTGGGATTCACATTTCTGCCTCCTGAGTTCTGTAGGTTGTTGCATGAGAAATACCCACTACTTCTCCTGCCTAGCTCAGTAAGTTGGGAAGCATACTGCAGCTTTGTTTTTGTTTGTAGTGCAGTTTCCTTATTTCATATGAAGGTATTTGTATCTGTGGACCATCTAAGACCTGTAAAAGCTGTGTTATGGAGGGCTGAGAAGATCCCTGCATGGCCATCAGTGATGCCTGCTCCGTTGACAAGATGACAAGCGGCTCTGCCACTGATGGGTCTTGTGATTTTGGGCAGCCCTGTTCTTTCCATATGTCTGTTGCCCCTTCTGTTTTTTGTTTGCCCATCTATTTGGCCACGATGTCACTGATTTAGAGAACTGATTTATATTTGAGCTTTAACTCCTCTATACTATTGTGCTGGTGGAAGAGACCTGGAAGTTGTTGCCAATGTGTAGCGCGGCAGAAGAGGTCTTTTTATGAGTGTAAGTCTGTGCATGTGTGCTTGTACAACACGTCTCATGAAATGTCTTCAGTTCTAGGCTGGGCTTTCTGGACAGTGGTGCTGTGTAGATCCCCGCAGTCTCAAGCAGGGCTTGATTCGTGGACTTGTCCTCTTCAATATTTCTGTGGGTGCGTTTCTGTCTTTGTGTCTGGACTGCCTTATATTTTATCTGCTCCCTATACAAAGTAATTATGATGCTCAAGACCTGCTTCTGTGATTGCTTCAGCTGACTTAGGGCAGGAGACAGATTTAACTCGTTTATGCCTCAGAAACATATTCCTCTGATACTTCGCACTTACGTGACTCAGCCTATTTTGCTGAGCTAGAGAGTATTACATATCCTCATGCCCTACCCAGTACGAACAAAGCACCAACATGGTGCCTCCATATAAGGTCTGCCTGCTGCCAGTGTCAAAGAAGCTAGGTACCCCAAGGACCTATCATCTTCTTGAACAACGTCAGGTAGTGCTTCTGTGTACATGTACGTATATACCCACATGCACCTGTCCGTATACAGGCTCCACGAGGTGATGCATCCCGGGTGTGTATTATAGGCGTGTGTCACAGCCTCGGGCCAGCAGGTGAACCTGCGAAAAGGGTACTGTGAAGGGATGTACTGTAGTTCTCTGCAGAGTAGGCTCCAACCCAGGCTGCATGCAAGGTGAGTCAGAGGACCTTAGGAGCATCCGTGTGACCCAGCGTGCTCAGCAATTTCTCCTCCCGACAGACTGTTTTCCTGCAGCCGCGGACTGAATTGCAGAGTGCCTGTGCCTGTCCTGCCTGCAAATGCGCAGGGCCAGTAAAACAGTTTCTGAAATAGGCTATGTAGGTCCTCCACTATCAAGAAACATTTCTCTAGCCTTTTCTCTGTTCACCGATAATAATTGAGTATGCTACCTGTACCAATAACACTGATGAAACACTCCAGCAAGCACAGAACAAATCTTTTCTAGCAACCCCCCCATGTATCAATTTTACAAAGGATGCGTTTCTTGTGTGGCATTAATGTCTTGGCTCTCAGAAGCCCCAGCTAACCATCCTTTTCTGTTTTATGATGATATTTTTGGCACAATCTTTCCTTCCTTTTTTCTTTCTCCCCCTACCCCCCCCTTCTCCATACAAACCAGATTTTTAACAGAGGAGTTTCTCTTAGAAATGTTCTCCTCCAGTTGGTGACGCACTTGAAATTCCCTGGGTGAAATGATCTCCTTTCCTTCCCCCTAAAACATTCCTATCAACCCTACCTCCACCCACACCAAAACAACATTCATCGGTTCCATATGCTGCTGAACAGCTCTGTGCTGTTTTATGAATAATGTATGCCGGCTTGTTAGAAGAACGTTTGTTGTACAAACCAGTGGAATTTGAAATTGAGAGCGATATCAGCAGACATGCCGTGCCGTGCCCTAAGCCAGAGGCTTCTTGGGGTACTACTCTGGCATCCTTTCTGCATCCTCGTCAGAAGGGGGAAAATGCTTAAGACATGGGGGGCATGTGGGCTTTGAGCCTGGCAAGGAGCTACAGGCACACAGTGATCAGAGCCCTTATCCTCGCCAGGTGTTACAGATCCGTGCATGAGGTCAGGAGAAAATGTCAAGATCTGGATTTTGGGGGAGGGTGGCAAATAGGAGGTGGTGAAGTAGTGTAGATCTGTGTGCAGGCAGCAGTTCTGCAGGAGGGTCAACCTTCAGGTAATCACCTAAACAGCAAACGGGGAGTGGTATATAGCAATGTGTCGCACCCCATCCAAACCTGGCAGAACGCAATGACACAGAGACATACCCTGGTCCAAAGGATGGGCACATGAACGCCTATCAGGACTGCATGCAGACACCTGCAATGTCTGCTGTCTGTTGCCTCTGTATCCTGTTTTATTTTTATAGGGTTCTGCTACTTTTGTTGTTTTTCCTCCCTCCGATAAACTATGGGTGGTCGAAGCCAGGGCTGGTGCCTGGGTGACTGCTGTGGTCCCAGGGGCAGAGCCAATGGACCAGTGCTGAGTGACTAGGGGAGATGCTGAACTTCTGACTGAGCACTTCTGACTGCAACGACTGAGCACGTCTTTGCCCAGAGATGTGAGTGTGGCTTCCTTGGCTGCCTGGGATCAACCGTGCCAATACCAACTGGAGGTGAAGAAGGAATGTCCCCAGGCAGGGCTTCTTCTGACAGTGGCTGCAGGGGAGGGTAGCAGGGGCCTGGGTCAGAGAGCACAAGTGCATCTCTGTCCTGAGGGCTGCAAAAGCCACCTGGGGTATCTCCTGTAATGCTCAGATGGTCATTCCCCCAACAATGACTCCAGAAATCAGAGTGGAACTGGGTGTGAACAGAGAGCCTGGGAAACAAAGACTGGAGAAGACAGTCTGGGTCGTTCCTGCTGGCTCTCTGAACTCAGTTTTGGTTTTGCTTGTTTACCTGCTCATGGCAGGCACTTCTGGCTCCTTCTCTTTTGTGCATGGAGCAGGTATAAGAAATACCTGCAGTGTATTCCTTTCCCTCTTGGCAGGCTTTTCTGGATGGGCTAGTGAGTGCAGAAAGTCAGTAGGCGGCTTTAAGAGCCAGCCCTGTGTTGCCTTTCAAGGGTAGGGCTTGCACAGTGCCCCAAGACCTCTTTGACACCTTGTACCCTTCTGGCCAGGCTTTGGGGATCCTCTGTCTGCTTGTTACCTAGATGATTTACTGAGATGAATATCTGGGTAATTCGTTACATCTTTGTCCCTATCTGCACACCTGGCTGTGCCTTGCATTTGTTCACTGCTTCTGCATGCAGAGGCCACCTGACAGCGTAGCCGGCAGCCGGCGGGGGGCCGG
>NW_009630505.1:67039-122890 GCF_000690535.1 Cariama cristata
GCAGCCTGTTTAAATGGGTCCAATGGTTCGTGCATGTGACAAGGTTTTGAGGGAGGCGAGGATGCTAAGTGACCTTTTTTTCTTGGCAGCTTTGTAAAATAAACGGGAGTTTTCAGAAGCACTACCCGCATAATTTTGCGTCTCTTTCTAATTGGAATAAAAGTACCAACTGCTGAGAGGTTTTGAAAATCTGGATTTTTAGTTGAACTACCTGCTTACCAAAGGGAAAATGAGGATGGAATTCAGCAGCTTGTTACAGAGTTACAGGCTTCCACTTTAAAAAGAAAGTATAAGTTTCTTGCCTAGTTTACAAACAAATACAAACAAATCCCACAAACACATAATAAATCTCATTGTTTTTTACACTGCGGTCCGCTAAGAGTCAAATTGAATCTGTAGGAAACAGCACTGCTGTTAAAATAAGGAAACTGTCTAGGATGTTGCCTGCTATTCTGTTTTATTCTCCCTTCAAAACTGCATTTGTTTCTCCAGGGAGCTTAGAGCAGTGCTGGGCCTCAAGCGTGGTGGACCCCAGAGATCAGCAATTTTCAGAAGGCGGAAGGCTGTAAGGAGCAGGTTTTTGCGGTCTGGGTAATAGAGCTTTAAGAGTTGAAGCAGTGAAGTTGGACACTGCTGAGCAGTCAGTAGCTGGGGGTTTGGATCCTGCCTACAGTAGCCCTGGGTGCCAAAAGAGAAAGTCTCTCCCCCTTTCCAAGTGGTATCGGTCCAGCTTGGAAGATGAGTCCCATGCAGTATTCATTCTGGCATTCCCTGCTGTGGTCCAGCCTCCAGTTTTCTGGGTTAGATAGCAAATTTGCCAAGTGCTTCCCAGGCTAGCAGGTAAGAAGCTGTGGTGTGTGATTGTTGTCAAACTGTAAGAGTGCTTTAAATCAGAGCTTTTTTTTTTTTTTTTCCCCCATTTCCCAGAGAGAAAACATGAGTTAATAAATCCTGTTGTTGCAGCTAGTTAAGTACGGTGAAAGTCACGTCCCTGCTGTAATCTCTGATCAGCTTTTTTGCAATTTAGTGAAGCATTTAAGTGCTTGTCTCCAAGTTTGTTTGATTTAATCATGCTCTGGAGAAATGTCTGCTGAAAAGAGCTGCTGTCTGAATCAGGGCCTTGGGAAACAGCCATGAAATAAATGATAGAGCAGGTGCTGGGCTGTACACGTCTGCTACTGGTTGTAAAACATGGGAGGAGGGAATTTTTCTTCTCCAGATCATGCGAGAGCCCAGTAGACATCAGGAAAATGTTAAAGTGTAAATTGCTTTGGAGAAGGAACATAAAGCAGGTGTAAAAGGCTGGTGAGTCCAGCGGCGAGTGAGCAGCCTGGCAGCAGTCTCTGCCAAAGAGGTGAGTCGGGGGGCAGACATTAGAACTCGTGTATCTCCATCCCTTGAGAGATCTACTCACTGAGGTCTCACTGAACACTCTCGGTAGTCACACCAAACATGGCCTGTATACGCCTGCCCATGCTGTGGGTACTCTCTAGGATTTTATTTCGTTTTTGTAAATAGGAGAGGCTTTCTGAGAGGCTATATTTGATGCTGTATGGGGGACATTGTGTCCTTCATCAGACGTACACCATATGACTGGGTTGGTGTCTGTTACTCCCTAAAGAAGGAAGATGGAGTCTGGCTCATTAGTAAAGATCAGGACAAACACATGTCACTTTCCACAAGGCAAAAAAGCCTGGGGCATTTGTTGTTCCCGCACCAATCTGGAGTGCTGCTTTTGTGTGTCCTGCTCTTTGGCTGTAGCGATCCCCAGAGACTTCCTTAGCAGCAAAATGCCATAAAAAGTAGTATTGCACAGGGCAGGTGTTCATTTTCAGATGTTGTGACCCAATCTTGTGGGCATTTGGGCCAGAGACCAGCAGAAGGTGTTTCTGATACCCCAGGCCAGGTTTTTGCTATGTTTCAAAAGCTCATCCAACCAGCTGGGGAAAAAAATACTGCTTCTGAAAAAATGGGGAGGCAGTCGGGGAAAAAATGCAGCCTCTTTGCCTTGTATTTAGAATTAGTTTTCTGGCTCAAAATGTAAGAGGATATTTTAATCATAGTAGGAAGTAAAGGACAAGTCAAAGAATAAGAGGGGGATTTGGGCCAAATAATTAAAACCATAATGGCTTCTAAAAGAAAATATTGGTGACCTCAGGGAATCAGTGTCAGCATCAGCTTGTGCAGAAAAATGGAGGCGTGTCTAATTCTGCTGGACTGCTGGCTGCATGTTAGGAGAAATGTTAGCCCTTTCTTTTGCTTTCTTCCTGCAGGGTGGTCTTAAAATCTTTTGATAGCTCTCACTTGAAAATTAAGCAAAGTGCTTACAAGCTGCCAGCAATGCCCTTTCCTTCACCTTTGGCTGTTTGTATTTGTATCCGAGTTTCTTATACAAGTTTGGAGAAGATAGCATATATAGAAATAGACAGTGAAAACTCCAGAGTCGGAAATATTTCACCATATTGCTGTGAGTAGCACAGCAAAGCCCTGTTAGCGGTGGGGACCTCTGTCTGCTAGCTTAGTATAAGTAGGATGTGGGATGATTCCTCCTGGTGGTCATAGCTGTTCTCATGCTCTGAGAAACCTACTTTTATGGTACACTGTGACTAAAAGTTGCCGTATGTGTAGCATCAGTGTGAGGTGAGTTGTACCAGTTGTTTGACCTGCTTTTGTATGGTTCAGTCAAGCCAGATTTTCACCAAGCTGAATATTAAGGATCTTCAAAGAGACTGCAAGATTTGGAAAGGAGTCAGTGGATCACAGGATGAGCAGTGGGATATGCTCATTGAATTCTCGTTGCAAGTTCAGTTGTGAGATATGCACAAGACTAGTTTCAATTCTTCAGTTTTCCAAATTATTTTTGTTTTCGGTCAGAGTTAAGGCTCTTTAAATCTAATGTTTCTGTTAAGTGTGTCATAGCTATTATAGTATGTGATTTTCAGGCTTGTTCATACTTGATGTGCTACTTTTTGGTAATCATGTGCATCAACAGTTCTTCTACACGTTAACATATTTTGAGGCTGTGTAGGAGTTATGTGCCAGAGGGAGTAAATCTAGCTATGTATATAAGGTAAATTACAAATGTGGATTATAAGTGCGAGAATCAGGGACATTCCATACCAAAATACTTCACTTGAGTCAAGTGGCCTATTTGAAGAACTCCCTTAACTTGTAGTAATAGCAGGTGTTTATCCATTGTATGCATCAGCTACTGGAGGGCTGAAATCAGACACGCTTATCCAAGTGATGTACCTACTCCCCCTCAAAAGAAATCCATCCCAACTGTCTGATACCCACCCAGGTGTAAGTCAGCCTCCAGACCCTTTTCTGTGCAGGCTGGTATCAACAACAGAATTGTGACCTTTGGTGTCAAACCTACTGGCATCTTTCCTATGAATTGAAACAGTAAACAATGTTAGCAGACCGCAGTCCAAGACATTGATCTTCAAGCACGAAAGCTGCTTACCCTTCATTTTCTGTTTTGTGCTTAGAAACAAACACGTTTATCTTTGGGTGTGTGACTGGGAAAGCGTTCAGGTGTCTGTGAGGCTCAGGGGGCTTTGGATAGCTGTCCTGGCATAGTTTTACAGGTAAGCCCATATGGTGAAATCTTGGCCCCATTAAAGTCAGTGACAAAAAAATGTGACTGTCAGGAATTAAATTGGACCTTGAATTTCAAGGTTGTAGTCTTGTGGCTTTTGCAAACTTAACAGGCTTATTTAAAAAACCACAAAACCACAAAACCCCAAACCTGCTTGAGAAAATGACTAATCTCAAACCCTATATTCTGATATTTTTTCCTTAGATGAGATTTCTGCTTAAGACTTTTGCATTACCATGGGCAGATATGGTACTTCCTTGATCAGAGACAGCTCACTTGCTGGTATTAGTTAGGTGATTTTCCTCAGCGTATTAATGTATGTGTAGCAGAGGTCAAAGAATAATCTGATCTCATTTCTCTCCCTTTGCAGGCCCTCTACAATTCAATCAAGAATGAGAAGCTGGAATGGGCAGTGTAAGTATACTGCATAGAAATTAGGAGTTTAAAAATAGTACCTGTGTAGTAATCTGTTTATGTGTCCTGTGTCACCATCTGAGCGGGCTCCAAAGCCTGTAGAAGATAGCCAGTGTACGTCATGAGTTTGCTTTTCTGTTAATGAATGACCTGGCAATACTGCCTCATCTTTTTCTCCAGCAAGGGGAGTTGTTAATGATAGGAGCCAACTGCATTTGTAAGGAAAGAGGACGTTTCATTTAGTAGGAAACTTCAGCCTGAAAAGAGAGAAATTAAATCCTCCATTGTCCTATGACTGCATAAATAAAACAGAAGTTGACTTCTGCCTTTATCTTTCGTTACATTGTGTCAGAACCACTGAATAGAAACACACGTCTTGGATTGAGTTTCCTGCTGTTGCTTTATTGTCTTGGTTTGTCTCCTGATTAACTATGGATAACTTGACAACAGCCTAATATGAAAGATGATAAATTGGAGAAAGTCTGATATCCCCCCATCCTTAGCTGCTTTCAACAGGCTAACACTTGTTAACTGTGGAAATAGTGCAGACAAGAAAGAGCTTCAATTTCTGATTGTGTTAAATTGACATTTTTCTGTGCTTAGGTTTCACGTGGTCTCAATATGCCAGCAAAGAGTAAAAGGTTCTGCTTTAGATTTTACTGCTTGCAAAACAGTGGATTTTGGTGTAAAATAAGAGAATGATGTCTTTTATCTATTTTGGCTGTACAAGATGCTTACCTGAATGGATTTACATATCTGAAACCTCACCTTCTTCAGGGCAATGTATGTCTGGGATGCATGCTCTTGCACCTTTTGTGCTAGAAGTCCTAACAACTACCATAGGTTTTGCAGGCCCATTGGCTTCTGGTCCTCCTTGGCTTAAGTTCATCATCTGCAAATGAATTTCTTGTCAGGGTGTGCAGCCCCACTTACAAGGGCTGCTGGTCCCAACTGGGATTGCAGCCCTTGTTCAGAAGTGTGTTAGATAATGTCAGAGATGTGAGGAAGGTGTGCTGCTAGTGGGAATCACCAAGAAGTGCTATCTCTGATAAACCTTATAAGAAGCACAGTGGGATACATTTTCCCAGACCGAATCTAGGACCTGGAATACGCTGTGTGAATCTTACGTGTCACAACGCCAGAGCTGTCTGCAAGTCACTCTCTCACAGGTACTTTAGACCCATCAGAATCCATTATGTGACTTTCTCGATGTCACAGTTTTCCTCCAGCTCTTGTGAAGAGACCATACCATGTCTATTACACTTGAGGAGCCTGCAGGTGGGAACTGGCTCATCCCTGCTTCTGCTCCCATGAGCTTCAGTCAAGGTGATTTATGAGATAGCTTGCTCCTGTATAGGTAGTAACTGCTTTGGCATTTTCATAGTTCAGTCCATATCCTTTGCTAATGAATTGTTTGGGGAAAAATTGCAAGCAGGCTGGAAGAGTGAGAAATCAGAATCCTCCTTAAATAAGGCTTTGGGATGTGAGTGTAAAGCCACCTTCTCCCAGCAGGATGCTCAAAGGGGCCAATTGTCCATTCCAATCTGAAACTCTGACAGATAGGTGGGACTGATGTGACAATTACTTTCCATGCTGAGAAACAAAGCTCATTTGGGGCATAGTCAAAGAGGTTGTGCCTTTACCTTTAAGACTGAGAGTGATGGCTGGAAGAGGGAGTGTGAAGATGTCTCTCCACTTTTACAGAGATGTGTGGTTGATGTAAAGTAATCCCCCCAAGGAGCCCCAGGACTGCCTGAGCTAGAGGGAGGAGGCAGATCACTTTCTAGCTCTGCTGTCGTGATCTGCAGAGAAAGTTGGATAGGGAAAGGACATGGTTGGTTTGCTGTGATGGGACTGAGAAAGATCCTCTTTCCAGAGAGTATCCCTTTGCTTCCCTGATGCAGTTGGCTGGGGAAGAAGTGGGAGGTAAGGCAAAAGTGGAAATAGGACTGCAAAACCCAGCATAAGCAGTATGGGAAAACTAGCCATCAGAAATACGATTATTCTGTCTTTTGTCCCATTCCATATTTCCTCTCTACTGCTTACAGTTCTAGATCTCTTGGACTGTGTTTCCTTTCTTTGAACAGCAAGGGAAGCACTAAGTAGTGATCAGCTCTCACTGAAGTCATTGGCAGAAGTTCCTACTGACTGCAGTGAAGCCACGTACTGTTTCATCCAGTTAGTCCAATGCGTCCTGTTTACTGTGTGCTGGGGTCATGGGAACCACCCCAAAAGTGCATGTAGCCCCAGTAATTGTGTCATAATTTCTCATACTGCTTAAATTTCCATGAGGAACTTGGTATTTCCATGAGATTCTTTCATACTTGAAGTGTAAACTCTTGTTCTTCAGCTGTGACATCACCTGTAAGATGAAATGAATTCACGATCCTGTGAACATCAGTGGTGAGATTAAAAGAGTTGGGTTTGTTTAGTTGGAAAAGGGAGCACTGAGGAGAGGGACCTGAGTGTATTTTTTTCAGTGTGTAGAGGCTGTCGCAGAGGAGAAGGGTGTAAATTATTCTTCACACCCATTATGGATTGGCTTAAATTTGAAACAAGGGAAGTTTGGGTCAATATTAAAAAAGCTTTCTAGCAATAAGCCTTTTAAACCAGGGCATAGGTTTGCTGGATGAGCTATGGAAGTTCTTTCACTGGAGGTTTTTGTGAACTGGTTATTCTGCCCAGAATAGGTTAGGAAGAGTGGATCCAGCCTTAGAGGTAAAGAGATGGATTCACTGACCTCTTAACATCCCTTAGTCTGTTTGTCTGTAATATTATGGCCCAGGTTTTGTAGATGTTTCTCATCCTTTGACATTTGCACGGGTCATCGTCAGCTTTAAGCCGAGTAAGAAAAATTAATTTGATTCCAAAGGCGCCAGAGCTAAATATGCTTTGTTTGCATGATGTCTATGTGGAAATGTGGTGGTGAACGTTATTGTTCTCCATTGTTTGTAATAGTATGTCTACTTCCTGTTGAAGGTGATAGGAATAATAAAATCATCGTCTTAAAACAGGCTGAATGGTGGTCTAGAATTAACATATGAAATCCCAAAGTACTGCTTACAAAACTGCAAAAGCCAAATGGGTACATTTGAGCCAGTTTTATCCTGAAAGCTTTCTCTCAGCAGGACAGCGTAGTTTTCAGGAGAATCACTTGGTTTTTGACTAGTTGATGATACAGTTTTCTTTCCAGAGAAGTTTAGACAGGGACATGGTGTATTCTTTTTTGTTTTCTGGACTGCACTGAAAAATCATCTCCTTCCAGCCAAACCAAAATAGGTCTTTGAGACAGTGATGGTGGGAAAGAGCCACTGCGAAATCCTTTGTGTGTTTCCTGTGGCAAACTGTGATGCTGAAACCGAGGTGGTTATAAAGATGTCTGTGCTGAAACTCACCTTTTTCTAGGTCAATCTCTACCCGTTATAATTAACTCTTCATCTCTCAAGTTCTAGGATGTTTTCTGTTTGCAACTTCGTGATTGGTTTTAGAGAGGAGTTCCTGTCGTAATCACCTGGCTCTCCTTTCTTCTCTCCTCCCTTTGGGAAAGATGCCAAAACTTCTCTCCACTGGTTTCTCAAGTCAGTTTTCTAATACAGACGCTATCAGTTCCACAGATTCGTATAATTATGTGTTACAAATCTGAGTGGTTTTTTTAAATGCCACTTTTTAAATGGATAAACCCAGCCTTTTGCCATATCATATAAGTTTTCTATTTGAACAAATGCAGAAATGAAACAGACTTTTAAAAATGAAGGGCTTGACCCTGTCTTTCCAGTTTAGTGACTTCGAAGTTTTCCAAGGCAGAGCCTCAAATGAGACCATAGAGCATACAGAAATGTTTTTGTTACTGTGAGAAATGGATGGTGTTTTTCTCCCAGAAGACAAAAATGAGACTTTCTTATATATGGTCTTTTTGGGGAGAGGCAAAAATATATTTCTTCACCAAAATGGCAACGTCTGCATTTTTGCAAGTTTTTCAAATCTGCCGTTTTAAGAATAAGAGGCAAACTCTTTCTGGTTGTCAGTGATTACATATTTGGGAAGGAAATCATTGCTGTTTCAATGCTCTGTCTTCAAGTGCGAGAGCAAGCAAATCCTGGCTTTGGTGTGCTGGTTTTCATGGGCAGTCAGTGCCCTGGTTATTGCTCTGTCCAGAGGTCCTTTTCCAAAGAGACAAGCTAAGGGAGGTGGAACTGAAGGTCCTTGTTTTGGGAAACCTTGGAAATATCACATGCTGTAAGCAGTCTTAGAGAAACTCTACAGGTGGTAGCCTTTTCCTTTCACCAGCACCCTGCAGAACTGGTAGGTCTCACTTTCTGTGGATGGAAAGTTGGACCTACAAGAGGGGTTACAGCCATCAGCCACTTCAGTTGTCAGAGAGGGGTCACCAGAGGACTTGCTTCCAGACCCAGAGCCAGGAATAATGATCTCCCTCTGCTGATCAAAGACAGAAAATCTCTTAAGTGGACCCTCATGATGATGTTTTGCTACTGAAAGGTGTGTTGGAACCAATGCGGGTTTTTTTCCCCAAAGGCACAAGGATTGTGCTATTTCCTGGACCAAATGGAAGGGCGGAGCACCAAGCCTGCCTGTGACAAGAACCTGAGCTCTGCCTGTATGACACTAGATCCGTGGCTCTGAACATACCTGCACAGAGACACCACCCACTGACTCTCACCCCTGCATCACTGGAGGCCTTCACGCTGGGGATGTTACAGGACTTGAATCATCTGTGAGAGCCATCTGAGGATGAGGAAGTAGTTGCATCCCTCACAGGCTGGGCTTTCAAGCAAAGATCAGTTTTCCAGTGTACGTGTCCAGAGGCCAGCTGAATTTTCTGCAGCTCTTCCTTCTTGCAGCAGTACCCTAAAGGCTGGTGAGGAGTAAGCTCAAATTGTTACATCCTTGATAAAGCTTATCCAGGACCTATTCAGCCAACTTTGGAGGGTACCTAAGCAAAGGCTATTACCTGAACTGTTTTCCTACTTTGAAACTCCTCCCAGTTGTCCTGCTTTCTTCTTATGCTTGACTGCTGAAGCAACATGGAGTATTTGAAGAAGTGAGTCCCAGGTCCCCTGGTTTTGTTTCCGCTAGTGTTTCATATTCAAGATCAGAGGCAGATAGAGGCTCCTTCTAGTTCTGTTTTCTTAGCTGTTCATCCATTTCTCATTCTCTGTAATGGGTCACCCTTGCCTCTCTGGTTCCTTTCATTGCATCTTACAGACTGGCTCATGCATCTTGACCTCATGTATCTTGTCAGAGCACTCAGCTCTCACAAGTGCCTGAGGCTTCTGAGTCTCAAGAATGTCCCATTTTCAATGACAGATTAAAGAACCGATTAAAGGTTTGTTCAGTGCTACCAGCAGTCATGACAGCTGATGCCATTTTGTCCTTGTCTGCCCTGTCTGCATTTGTCTTTTGAAGAATTCCTGTTTAATAGCTGCCCCAGAGATGCTGAGTTTGTGAGCACTGCCCCCAGCACTAGTGATGTCCAGATCCCCAGGACTGCTCATCACAACACCTGTGGCTGCTTGGATAAAGGCAGTGGTGCATTCCCACAGGACAGTTGATCAGTATGAGATAATTTGCTCCTGTAGCTCCAAAAGAGGTAGCTTATTCCAAAAAAATGCTAAACCATTTACTGCAGTAGGTCTCTGCTGACAAGGAGAAATTCACCGTGTCCTTGGCTGAGATCCCAGAATTCACAAGGCACTTCTATGTGACAGATCAGCCCAAGTGCTTGTGCCCTATGAAAGATTTCAGTCTGGATTACGTACCACAGACTTGTGTTGAGAGAATTTGCTCCTGGAATGGACACATATCTAAGGAACACATGTCACACAATGGTCCAGAGTTGCCAGCAGTAAGTGTGGTAAACACAGGAAGGGTGGGGACAATCAATACCGTCAGAAATTCCTATACTTTTTCAATTGGGAGAGGGCTTCCACAAAAGCATGCATGAGGGAATCCTTATTTCTTTGACCAACAAAAAAGTTTTTTTGCAGATCTTTCTGTTCTGGAGTGGGAAAACACATATCAGTAGGCTGAAAGATGCAAGGACTGGTCTCCCTTACAGGAATCAGGTCTTCAGGTAAAAGTTCCATTCCTCTTAATCAGGAGACCTTGCAAGACAACACCATGAAGATATGGTGCACCACCTTGGCTATATCTCTACCACTAAATCAAAAGTCTGGCGCCTTTGTGTGACTCTAAGGCCAAATGTCGATGTGTAGCTTCCCTCTGTACTGCCTGTTGTGGTGATCCTTGACTGTGCTGATTCCTAAATGGTGTCTGGAAATTATTTCGGAGTGTGCTGGGCTGAGACCATGCCAAGCACAAAGTGACATGAGATAATTAAAGCCAAATGCCTGGGAACATTCCCTGGCACTGCTGGGTTCACTAATATAGCCTCTGTGTCTCTGGATTTGGTTTCCTTGTTGTCAAACCAGTCTATTATCCTTGTATCTCCTCAGACTAAGTTATTCCCCAGAAGATCATTTCAGCAGAGATCAGGATAACAGAGATTGTCTCTGTAACCTGCAGTTCTTGGAGGACATTTCTTTGTATGGTCATTGCCATAAGCAGACATGGTTGCAGTGTGCCCCAAAAGGAGCTTTTGGACTGACATATGCCTCATGAATCCTCATCTGATACATGCCTTTGAACATATGCATGTGATTGGAAGGTCTGCCTGGGCTTGCTCTCTCTGCTGATCATCTGAGTCCAGCGAGATGCAGCAGCTTGAAGTCCACCACCCCTCTTAGCCGTCGTTACACTCAAGTGATAATGTGTTGGTTTTTTAATGAGGTGCTGGTTTTAGGAGAAGCATTGCTACCATGACTTTCCAATGACAGCCTTCATCCTCCCTGACGCACCTTTCCCAGTCACCTGGAGGGGAATGTGTGGGGACTTCAAAGGACGCGGGGCAGCTCTGTAATCTGACACTAACTGTGGTTCTTCCAGATACACCATCCACCCAGATTCAGTGGCCTGTTGTTCTCTGAAAACCATCCTCCTACTCTTGTGATGGACACCCTTTGTTTTCTAGGTTGCCTGGTCCTTTTTGCCTTTGACGAGCAAAGAGGCTTTTATAGTCAGGCAATGCTTGCGGCTTGCGGAAATGGGTTGCATTGTTGTCCCCAAGAGCTGTGTTGAATACATTGCTCTAATAAGTAACATTTTGAGAAGCATTTTGTTTCTAAAATACAGATAACATAATTCACCTAGTGTAGTTTTTATTTTTAAATTAGTACTTTTATGCTAGTCTGTGGAGGAAAATAAAGGAAAGGAGGTAGAGTCTGTGTTTCGTATGCTAAGTTAAGGGGTAAGCCACAGTGATCTGCAGTAATCTAATTCTTTTCATCTACATGTGAACTCATGAAGAAATTGGAGATTTTTCAGGAGAGCCCAGCAGGCAGATATTTCCCATTTTAGCACTCAAATAAGTGGTGTTAAAAATAAGTGAAGTTGGAGGACACAGAACACTCTTGAAATCCTGCCTTTTGAGACTATAAAAGGGAAACTTGTGCTTTTTTGAAAATCCGGCTCCTGTCCTGTGCTGCTGAAGTAGGTGAACTGAAGCTTTGCTATAATCTGTCTGTGTTTTGGTATATGTCCAGGTTTCTCTCTAAATAGGGCCACCTATAAGGAGAGAGGTATGTTTTGACAAGGAGCGTGCAAGAATCACTGCAGTGAAACTTTTCTGGTCAGTCCCTTATTCATGCGTGGTTTTTACTGCTTCTTAAGGGATGAAGAAGAGAAAAAAAAGTCTCACTCGGATGGTACAGATGAAAAGGATAATGGGAGCCAGACGAGGGCTGTCAGTCGAATTGGCAACTCAAATAACCCATTCCTGGACATCCCTCATGACCCCAATGCTGCTGTGTATAAAACTGGATTTCTGGCTCGGAAAATCCATGCGGATATGGACGGAAAGAAAAGTGAGTATCTTTCACTCTTAACATCTCATTTTCTTGTTATCTCTGCATGATGCCACTCACGATGAGCCTGTGTACTTCTCAAAGCAAATAGTGCTGCTTCATTAGGGGAAATTGCAGTAATAACGCAGCAATTGGATTATCACACTCGTTACTATTAGGCCAGGATTTACAATGTTCAGTCCCATTTGCAGCAGCTTTAATGCATAAGTGTAATGAGTAATGTGATACAGCAAAACAATGTGAATCTTTTGTGCTAAAAGAAAATTAATCTCATGGTTTACAGAAGACAAAACAGTTTCAAGTGAATTACAGTAGCTGTTCCATAGTAGTTTGGTAATTCTCCTTTTCCTTATGTGACACCAGATTATTTCAAATCTTCTCTCCTCTCTGGGTCTGTCTTTAAAGAAAGGCTGTTCTTTATGTCTACTTGGAAGATGCTGTAACCGTTCCCTTCCCTATCTTCCCAGCCTTGGGTCATATACCTGATGAAGTTCAGCAGCTTTTGGTAACAGCCAGATTTATGCCATGCAGTTCCTCCCTGCCCCTTTTTTGTAATAATCCTGCTGTGTCTCTTACTTTAATTATCCTCTTTCCTTCTTGTCCTACTTCTGTTTGTGGTGTGCTAATTATTGAAGGTTTCTGATTCGCCTGTGTGTGTTTTGTTGTTTGGATATCTTCATTTGTTTGTTTTCTGTTGATCTTGGAAACAGTAGAGGCTACTCAGAACATCTGTATTTTGCCCAACCATTGTTGCTGATCACCTGCTCATGGTTCACACTGTTGGGCTGAATTGTGAAGGCAATTGGGGTGGGTTTCCAGTAGCTGCAATTCTCTCCTAGCTGGGCTAAGCAATTCAGTGTTGTCATGTTTTGCTAGTATGTTTTAGAAGGTAGAATTGAAGCTTGGAGGCTGACAGCTGGACAACTAAATCCAAACACAGATGTCGAAATCAAACTGACCTCATTCTTTGGGATGACTGGATGCTCTGAATAGGTTCCTCTTCATTAAACTTCTGTTTATTTAACCTTAATAAGTAATTGTATCTAGTTGCCTTTATTAAATTATTTCTTTAATTATAAGTAATCAGAATTGTTCATTATTCAGCACACTGGATCTTGGCATTTTGAGGATAATCCTTTTGTGAGCAATGTAATTAGGGCCATGTTTTCAGAAGTTCCTGTACGTCTTAGAGGTCTGTCTCTTGTTGTCATGCGACTCTTGAAAAAGTAACATTCTGACTTTCCAGTTGCAAACAAAACGAAGCTCATTTTTTAAAAATTAGTCAGACGTTTTCATATTTCATTTTGTAATGGAGTTGTCACAGGGCAGAGATCAGCTTATGCAGGATTGCTAATGGAAGTGATGTGCTAGCATGCTATATGTATTTTCTCAGGAAAGGAGTACTAAGGGCTAAAGCACTTAGGTAGTCTAGAGCGGAAGGATATAACAGGGGCCAATGAATGGAAGCTGAAGCGAACAAATGCTAATTAGAAATAAGGTTCGTCATGATATGAGAAAGATTAACCTCTGGAGCAAGGGACTAATAACCTTTTCAGCATCACTTGCTGTCTTCAGATCAGAATGGGATGCCTTTCAGAGGGTGATGCTTTAGTTGTGCATGGGTTATCAATTTTAGTGTAGAGGCAAGTGGATGCTGGTCAGTGGTGCATGCTTGGCGGAGAGTGAGCTTAGATGCAGGCACTGTGACTGTGTAGCCTGTGCCTTCTCTCCCTCTATTGCAGCTGAATTTAAACCTGGAGCCTTCATGATGAATCCCCTTTTTTTTCCTTTTATTTTCCTTTTTTTTCCCCCATTGCTGGTTTCTAGGAATTTGTGGGCTGGATATGTTGTCTCTGTTGCGTTCTTCAACCTCAAACTGACTTTAGGTTTCTTGAGGGGTGATTTTTTTTTCCTTAGGATTATTTTCGCCTTAGGAATTTGTTTCGCTTCCCTCTCCTTGCTCTTCTTTGGCTTCCCCTGCAGCTGCAGGAAGAGAGGAGGGGACCAAGAAGCCATCTGACCACTCAGAGACAACTCAGGTGTGCAGCAGTGGCAAGGGGGAAGGATGCTCTTGAGAGCAGTGTCCCATTGGTCCTCAGCAGTGCCTCCCAGCCTGCTGTGGCATGGAGAAAGGGTGTTTCCTTATGAAAACTGCCGCGGTGCAGAGCTCAGACCTGGTTGTGTAGAGGCAGTATCTGCCTACCTGCAAGAGCCCAAAGACTCGATCTCTCTGGCCTGCTTTCTGTGTTGCTGCTGTTCCCTTCTGATCCAGTCCAGGGCTGTCATCAGGGTTGCTTTATTACTCTCTCACGCAGCAGGTATGTGCAGGCACTGTGCTGAGTTGCATTGTCCTTTGAAAACAAGAGTACAAAGGAGGTTTAACACAGGACTAATGTAGCTCTTCTGTTGCCTAGACAAAGTGTAAAAATGGATTCGAGCTAAATGGGTTTTCATTTGTTTTCTTTGCAGCTCCCCGGGGAAAGCGAGGCTGGAAAACCTTTTATGCTGTGCTGAAGGGAACGGTCCTGTACTTGCAGAAGGTAGGGGAAATCACTGTCTTTTGGAAACTAATTAGAGGGATAAAGCAGCAGGCATCCCGTCTGCTCTCACAGCCTACCTCCAGGCTCCCTTCCCTCCGACACACAGTGTAGCTGCTCTCTCTGCCCCTTACCCTGTTTATACACACATTCAGGCATGAATCCTTTCATTGACATCCCTCCCCCTTTTCACACTTTCAAGTTCAGTTCCATTGTCCCCATCCACATGTGCAGCCTATCAACTCCAGTTTATACCATCGCTGTCACTCATGGCTGAAAAAATAACTAGCTTCACCAGCAAAGACAGCATCATCTCTCTGTGTCTTGCATGCAGTCCTCTAGGCTGCTTTTAACATTGCATTTCATAGGTATGACTTCCCCTCCCGTAAGGCTGTCCTCCTTTCCCATCTTTTCATATTATACTTTTCTGCAATGCCTGCAAGACCAGCTGCAAAACAATTGAATGGCAGCTTGGCCTTGGTAGGAATCTGCAGCTTCTGTTCCACAGCAAAACTGAAGGATAAAAGGATACCTTTTTTTTTTTCCCCCAAAGCTAAATAAGACACTGGTTTCTAACAAACTTTGCTCCCTAACAGCAAGAAGTCTAAAAAAACATGCCAGCTGAAACCCTGCAAATCTTTTGGCGCAAGTTTAAACATAGTGCAGTTTTAACTATACTCTTGGAACGTGAAATGCAACATATGAGTGAGAACTGTCAAAATCAAATAAATGGTAACAGCTAAGTAGATTGTTATGGCTTTTTGCCCCCTACTGCAAGTGAAATATTCATGAAATAGATGGTGTTTGTCCAGACTGCCCTGTATTGTAGAAGCTTTTTTACATCTCTGCTATGTTTTACAACTATCAGGAGTGCAAGTTCAAGGTCATGCTGCTGTTTCCTCCTCCCCTGCTATGGCTTTCTGAAGTTGTTGGTTTCATTGAGCCAACCTGGCTAGTCTCTGAGAAGAGAGTGATTTCAATCAAATTCTTACAGCTTGACTTTTACAAGGTGAATGCTCTGGGTGCAGTACCTTTTTGAGAGGGCTGAAATCCTGAAACAGACAAAACAATCTGCAGTCAGGATGGAAGAGGTGGGCTGAAAGTTGGATGTGACAAGGTCAAAGCCAGAGACTGGAACCAAGTCTGCTGAATCGCAGCTGGGCCTTCCCTCTAGTCCTCTTGCTGGCAGCAGGTTCAGATTTTAAGTGGCCTTCATGGCAGGTTGGTACTTGCCCTTTCCTGGGTGAAATGGAGTCACCTGCTTTGATTTCCGAAGTAAGTAATCTTTACTGAAAAGACTGCGTGGTTCCCTAAGAAATAAGAAGGCTTCTTGTCCATAACACATTAATCAATTTCTTATTTGATCTTTGAGGGGGCATTAATAAGCTTTCAAGGGAAAGAAATGGAGATGCTGTCTATTTTAGAGTCTTAATTAAATACTTTTATGAGTTGGCGTATGAGTTTAAAACACTTTCTGTTTGACAAAATGTAGAGATGCTGATGTAGCATGCAAATTTTCTACAGAATGGTGCTCTCCTCACTCTCATCCTCCATCCTTTGGAGAGCAAGTAATTTCACATCTGACTGCATCTTTGCAGAATAAAATGCATTGCCAGAGTTCTTGTTCTTATTTGTTTGTTATTTGTGTGTCTTGCACTTGTCGCAGCACTTGACATCAGCAGTTACATGGTGGTTACTCTGCAAAGCTGCACTCTCCCACTTGGTCCTGAAGACAGTTGCACTGAAGACATCTTACTGTAGTACAGTGACAAGCAAGGCTTTCACTTTAGTGCTGCAAAAGGTTGACAGAGGGGTCTGTGATGGGAAGTGACTCATTCCCAGAGTGATGGGGCAGCTGTGAGCCTCCCCAGGGTGCCCCGAGCCCCTGCTCAGCCACAGTGCCTCATGCTGCAGCTGTGAAACATCCCCTGAGTTCTCTTTGGCTCCAGAAGGTCCAGCAGAGCTTTGCTTCAGCCCTGAAATAAACTTTGCTCTATTAGGGATTTGATATCGCAGAAGTTGGGGGTGCCAGGGTTTTAAAATACACAGCGAGACCAAGCTGTTACAGTAAAAGTTGCTGAGCTGTTGTTTCCTTTTGCAATATACCAGGAGACTGAAATTATCCTAATTTCAGAAAGTTCAGTATTATTTCAGAACAGCTGGATTTCTTTGTAGAAGTGCATAGCTCTGGCAGTAGTCATGGGCAAAGGATTTCCTTGCCTCTCTTTGCCTTCTCTCCTGATTACGGAGTGCTATAGGGCCAGGTGCATTCATATATGCACACAAACATTTTCCCTTTTTCTCTCATTATCTGTATGTTATCTATGTATCTGTGGAGGTGACATCTGTGATGATGGTTTCATTGCACTGAATGCTATTCAAGCAGGGGAGAAAGAAATCTTGCTGTTCTAGGTGCTGTATAGACACAAACACACGTACAAACCTCTGCACTGTTGCTTTCTGTGTTTATCTGTAACTCAGCTGTTCCCTCAAGACACTACTGTAATATAAATATTAATTGTTTGTAGCAGCTGTGATTCCCCCGGTGGGCAGTGTGATCCTAATTCTGCTGTCATTCTGTGTGCAAACCAGTCCAGTTCTCCTTATTTTGCTGTCAAAGTCCATGTATGAGAGTGGTTTGTAAATGGTGGTCACTTGAGATTTACTTGGGAGTTTATCTGGGCAGTCTTGTCTCTGTGCCCACTTTTTTTTTCCCATTGGAACTGTTCCAGTGCTAAGTCCTGTGCTGCATATTGTTTTATTTTTAAATGACTGATTTAAGAGAGATGGTTTCTCAATTAGTGAGCACAGAGGCCACCGGAGGGGCTCAGTGGAAGTCTTCATAATTAGCCAACTAAACATGCCTGCACAGTATTATATAAAATGAGAGGTTTGACATGTTTGGGATGTTGGTCCTGTCTCTGGGCATTCTTAGGCCAAGGTTAATTTCCTGCCCTCTGTTCATAGCAAGAGGAAATTGCAAAGTAGGAGCTTGACAAAATGTCTGTTCACTAGACTGACGTGGGATGTGATGTGCATACAGAAGAAGGCTTTATAAGGAGAGGACATAGGCTGACCTCGATTCCTTGCTAGAAATTGCTTCTGGGCAAGCAGTGCAGGACACGGACCTTGGTGTTTTGTTTGGACTCTTCTGTGACATTTGCAACATCTTTGCTCTTTGATGTGGCACTTTATAATTTGCAGGCTTTCAGGTATTTTTATATAACTTTTCTCAAACCTGTTTCCTCTATTAACATACCAAAAAAAAGAGAGAAAGACCAGAATGATGTAAAGTTGTTCAGTGACGAGACTTTCTCAAAGAAAATTTTTCAGCCGTCACATGCAACTGAGTGGAGATATCCACCCACGGTACAGTGACTGATAAAAAGCCAAATGCCATTCTCTAGTCTATCAAAACCAGATTTAGAAACACGCTGACTCCAGGTCAGCAGGATGTGGGAAAGTCATTCTCCAGGAGTCTGAGAGATGAATTCAGCATGTTGTTGCATTGCGTGCAGCACTCACATCAGCCTTCAGTTGATAGAGAGGTCACAGTTCCTTTCTGGCTTCTCATAGATTTCTTGCCACTGTCTTGGTCTAACTTTAGTGAGCTGCCTTCCATTTCAGCTCAACCTCTGTGCTGACACCAGCACATCAGAGCACGTGCTGTCCTTGATGGCAGAGGAGATATGAATGTTCCTGCTCCCCTCGCATTCCCTGCCATTTTAAAAGAGTTGGAGGCCTTAGAGGAGGAATTTTGACAGCACATTCACATCCTTCCAGTTTTCTCTGAGGCTGGCCAACTACGTGGAGACATTTCCGGTATGCTGATCCGTGCCTTTGGAGAAGCTGGCAGAGCCCCAGCTGTCAAGGTAGATTGCAGCCAGCTGATCCAGTGGGATTAGCAAGGATTATCACAAACGCTTTCTGTCAGTAAGGAAGGGTTCTCAGCCAGGACTGATTCTGGGACTGCCCAAATGTGGAGTTCTTCTGGAACAGGTTTAGACACCAGAGCGGGTTGTGGATGTTGGATACGTCGTCTCACAGAGGAAGCTGGGAGGCAACAGGCAAAGCAATAGCTGACACTATCTCTAGGCAGTAATTTGAGGAAAGCCAGAATATCACGCTTCTGAGGCCTGCCTAAGTTCATTTCCTGGCCCGGAAGCTTTCCCAGTCTCCCTGGACCAGCTAGTCCTTTCCCCAAAAACTACCACAAAATAAATCAGCTTTTGAACCTGTGAAGGAAGGGGTTTGACCTGGGGGCTTGCTTCCTCCATCTTCAAGATGGGGCTGGGCCAAACATTGGACAGCCTCCTCCAGTTCTTGTCCTTTGGCTAGGGACTTTCCCAAATCTTCCTTGAGGAAGGTTTAGAGAGTGCCCTGCGTGGGAGTAGGCAAAGTCCATCATGATGTGGAGATCCCTCCAAAGCTTGCTGGGACTCGAGCTATGAGAGAGGAAGGACATTTGGCTTTGCTGACTGCCAGACCTTGAAACCCCCTTATGTTGCAGATATTTAGGCTGAAGGCTGCCCTTTGATCATCTGTGCAGCAGCGCTCTGCCTTTCTGCTAGGCCTGCCAGATCTGTGGTGGGTTGTGCCTTTGTCTGGCTCCAAGTGGAGGCAGTGCTGCGACAGTATGGCTGGTTAGCTGCATCTCCTCTAATGAATCGTCTGAGCAGCAGCAAGTTCTGGGCCTCCACTAGCTGGACCTCTGTGAGGAAGGATGGGATATGTTAGAGGAGCAGGATGCTTTGTCCTCCCTTCTGGGAGGTGGTCACCACAGCTGGTGGCTCCCTATGCATTGAAACTCATCCTGGAGAACCCCAACCGAACGCAGCCTGGCACAGATGCCTTCGGCAGCAGTGTAGTTGCCTCTGGCTGCAACCCTGGTCTGTGTGCTGCCAGATAAGCCCTGTAAAGCAATTCCTACATGTTAACCAGCTCTTCTTCGAGGCGGGTGCCTCTCTGGGTGTGTAAGCTAGTGCTGTCCCCGTGTACGCTTGGTGTCCTGCACTCTGCCGCCTGCTAAACCCTATCTCGTAACTCTTGTGTTGAAGTGGAGGGATCAGTAGTTATCACTCCCACATGGAATTATTCCTCCATTTTGCAGCTGTCACACCCCCTCCCTTGGTCAGTGTTTCAGATGAGGCTGGTTTCTGTGATGTACTAAGGGGGAAAAATGGAGTCAGTTGCAGACTGCTTTGGACTCTCCTTTGGAAAATTTGCATATGCAGCACTGCTGGCAGGTGACTTTTCCTTGAAAAATCTCCTGGCTTTCCCGAGCCATTTTTAGTCATGTGGGCTTTAAACTGAACTTGTGGCTACACTGTGATCGTGTCCTCATCCAGCTTCTGTCACTCAGGAGATCGAAGACTGTTCCTAGGCTTGCAACACAGAGGAGTTCAACTCCCTGTTTTTCTCATTTGGTGTTAGGAGTGGTGCTGTTGTTGCATCAAAAACCTGGATGGTGCTGCACTTGCCATTTGCAGACCCTGAGCAGAGAGATTTAAAGGAGGTTGCTGTATTTGCTTTGTGGAAACTGGTAAGGAAGCTTCTCCACTGTGTGAGGGCCTGCCTAGGGGGACACACAAAGGTAGTTGGTTGAGAAAAATAGAAGTTGAGCAGTGGAGGCTGAGAACCCAAGCAGGAACCAGCAGCTGAGCAGTGGAGGTGGGGAGCTGGCCACAAAGGATTCCTGAAATGAAGAGATGTAGTCCACAGCTGTTGTGATCGTCAAATACCTCCTGTTCAACCCTCTTCCTGTCAAGCAGGTAGTGGAACTACTTCTCTCACTCGCAAAGAGATCTAAAAAGAGAAAGAAAGAGAAAGAAAAAGATGTTAAAGGTAGTGGAAACCACAAGTGCTCAAGTCAGGTTGTATTCAGTTCATATACTTTAATACCATTCATGACTATGGAAGAACATTTTTCCCTAGGTTAAGGAAAAAAGAGTAACACATGGAGAAACAAGATGCCATTTTTTGCCTATTAACTCCCGCAGGATGAATATAAGCCAGAAAAGGCTTTGTCGGAGGAAGATCTGAAGAATGCTGTTAGTGTGCATCATGCTCTGGCATCCAAGGCAACAGACTATGAGAAGAAACCCAACGTCCTCAAGCTTAAAACAGCAGATTGGAGGGTCCTGCTTTTCCAAGCCCAGTAAGTGCTCTCTTGATTTGTGCCAGTTGTTGAGGAAAGCAAGCAGTGCTGAAGGAGGGGTAAATTCATGCCTGGACAGGTTAAAGCAGAGGCTTAAGAGGTTCAATCTGTTTATTTGATCAGAAATAAGATTAAGTAGTGATTTGATTAGAGTGCACAAGTAGTTCATGAGAAAGAAACATCAGGTTCTAAGTGGCTTTTTAATCTAGCTGAGAAAGGCATAACAAGATGCAGCAGCTGGAAGCTGAAGCCACAGGAAATTCAATTTGGAAACAAAGCACAAACTTTTAGCAGTCAGGGTGATTAATCATTGAAACAAATGACCAAAGGCAGTCTTGGATTGTCTGTCCCCTGATGTCATCAGGTCCTAGCCGGATGTCTTTCTAGAAGATACGCTTTCGTCAGAAACAAAGTTACGACTTAATACAAGAATAATTTGATTAAGTTCTTCAGGTTGTGGTATCCAGACAGAACAGATGACCTGCCTTTTGCTTCTGACATTAAAAACCTGTGGATCAGTCTTGTGTATGAGCCCTTTTCTACTGAGTTCTATGTGAAACCTCCTAGAGATCTGTGGTGTCCAGCACAGCTGAGACTTTACATACTATAGATAATGTCTATATCAAGGCATTGTTTGGCTCTGTCACCTATGTCATCGGGATTGGATTATGAAAAGATGTGTGTGAGGGTGAGTTATGGACGCAGTCACGAGCCAGCCTGTGACTGAGATACCGGACAGTAGCCACTTGCAAAGATAGACCAGAAGACTGAGCAGACTCTAAGACTTGTCCAGCTCTGGTTATTCTCGCTTATAAAATGCCATTGAAGGGGTAGGAAAGAGGTAGAGGAGGCTGAGTCAACAAGTGCTTAATACATGTTTCTTCCCCAGGAGTCAAGAAGAAATGCAGACCTGGATCAACAAGATTAACTGTGTGGCTGCTGTCTTCTCTGCACCGCCATTTCCAGCAGCAATTGGCTCTCAGAAGAAGTTCAGTCGCCCACTCCTGCCAGCCACCACAACGAAGCTATCTCAGGTGAGCTCTTTTTATAGAGAGGGTAGGTGATGGCAATTTCTCTAGCTGGCTGGAGACTGGACGGTGGACCAGGGCATTGTTTTGTGGCTGTTGCCACTAGCATTCCTAGGAGGAGGAGGCTTGCGTCGGTAAATCTCTGCTCGTCTCCTGATGCAAGATTTGAAGTGGAGGAGAGAAGGAGTGGGCTTGAATAGAATTGTTTTATATTCTTGAAGAAAAGAAATAATCGCCATTGTTCCTAGTACCAGATACAGAATTTTCATCCCATGGTTATGGCTCTGCACAGGACATTTCAGATATTGTCTGGTGTTTTTTTGAATTTGAGTGTTTATTGCCACTCATTTCAGAAGAAATGGATATACTCCTGGTCTTTGGCTTCTTGGAGTGATATAGAAGGTGAAAGCTGATGCATCAGGCATGCATCAATTATATTCTCCCACAATACTCTTCCAGACTCCAACCCTTATCAGCTCAGGGATTTCCTGTTTAATGTGTATTTATAAACTGTCTCTTACATGAACATCTTTGGTCTTCCCTTGTGATCACTTAAGCTTTCAGCTTCCACAACATCCTGTGGCAGGGAGTGTCACAGCTCTGCTACTTCTTGCATGAAAAAACACTTACTTCTGCATGTTTCAGACTGGCTGTGTCTGATGCTTGCGCCCATAGCTCTGTCTGCTTTGGGAGCTGTGATGCATGCCTCCAATTCTTCCTGCACTGGCAGGAACACGATATTGATTGCGTTGGTCAGGCAGAGGTGATAGATCCCAATCCTAGGTGTATACTTTATGAGTAACCTCCTGTAGCTTTTAAAGTCATCTGCCCATGCTGGATTGCTTCTTAAATGCATTTTTTTGCCATCTTCATAGCTTAGCAACACTCCTTAGAAACCACTATCTCATAATCTGCATTTTGCTAAGGGGGTGGGTTTTTTATGTCGCCCCTGCATTTTCCCTCTCTGTGGCAGTAGGCTTCCTTCTCACAGTGTGGTGACCGACTTTCCATCTTTGATTCTGGGTTAAAGTTTCAAACATGTCTCATACAGAATAATGCTAACTTGTCTCATCCTTTTGCTCATGCATACCTTTTTTTAAATACTGTATGGGGCTTCAATAATTTACCTCCAGTCACCAAAAAAAGCTTTTTTACTCATCTGTTGTTCTGTACGATTATTCCATTTAGCATGTTGTTTCCTAGTCTCATTGTTTCCGTTTAATCTGGAAAGGAAAAAAATAGAACACAGCCCTGTGGTCTGTGTCTCAAAGAAGGGGAGACATGAAAAGTGGAATAAGATAAGCTGTTTTAGCTAAAGGCAGAAGAATGTTAAGTGTTCAAAGCAGATAAATTCAAAGGCAAGAAGAAACATGTCTGCTTTTATCTGTCAGTGTGGAAAAGCTGCCAGCAGGCTGCTTCTCATTTGGCAGACAAAAAAAATATGAATTGTCAAATCCCTGTGGTTGCTGTTTAGGATTTTGTGGGCTGAATCATGATGGACAGTACTTCTTCAAAGGGCCTGTTCCTGGTCAGGCAGAAGTCAGAATGCAGTGAGAACCTAACATGGGTGAGGGAGAGAGGTTGGACTTGACAGGTTGTGCAAGATCATTGTACCAAGTTTGCTTTCAAAAGCAGATCTGTGTCTGATCTTGGTTAGTCCAACCAAAGAGGGATGTGACAAAGCTATATATAAAGGAACAACCAGTCTAGAGAAGATCTACTAGGTTGTTGGGGTTTTTTTCCCTTTTTTCTGAGAATGTGCATGCACACACAAAAGCTCCAAAGGGCTGCTACCCTGGAAATTACAAGTGCCAAATTAATAGCTGCTCAAAGACCTCCTGTCATCAGGCTGTAGAACTCACTGCAACAGAATGTCACTGGGACCAGGGATTCAGCACAACGTAAAGAGTGATCGGGCACTAACAGAGAGAGCAAGCAGATCCAGAATAGTTACTAACAGCAACAAGAATTTTTGGCAGCCAATAGCGAGTGGTTTGAGCCCTACCAAGTATAAGCGGAGACAAATTATCCCACGTGTTTCTTTCTTCAGTTCTCTTGCAAAAGAGTTGAAACACAAGATTAGCTGGGGCTCAACGATCATCCTCTGCAGAAGTTTTCCCCCTTTCTGCTTTTTTCCGCATCTCCAGCTCAGTGAGCTGAGAGGCTCAGTCCCTGGTGTGAGTCGCAGCGCAGTGCAGGCAGGTCCGAGCTAGGCTTGAAGCTGTGAACTGCCCAGCCACACGACTGGGGTACACCTGCCAGCAGCGATCCCCTCCTCTGAGGCTAGGTACATGGGTGGGAGCTGAGCTGAGTACTACCTGCTGTTACGACTCTGACTAAGTCACTGAGAACTGCATTATCATGTCTATATTTTGGACTTCCCTAATTCAAACATAATTTCAGAAGCCTAGAAATGGCCAGAAGGCCATGCTGCAGGAGCTGGAAACCTTCTGAGCTGAGGGAAGGTTAGCTGACAGATGGACTGGAGGAAGTGAGTGGGCCTGGGATTTTGATAAAGGAAATTGCCTAGAAAGGGGGAGTAACAGCTCCTCACTTTCTCCAACTGCACAGTGGGATAGAAGCTGGTAGCAGCTTAGCAAAATGAGACACCTTTTGGGGATTAGACAGCCCTTCCTCTTCTGGATGCGTTGTATTGTTATGAACAAATGGAAACTGCAGACCAGAGAGCATTTGGTAGTGCAGAAATGGAAGGAAGGACCCTGACTGCATGTCCTTTCTATACTGGAAGGAGCTACTTTTACATTGCAAAGACCTGAGGCAGGGTCTTTTCCTGTCTCGTTCTGCACTTGGTCTGACTGCATACACAACAGCCTTAATTAATTTACCAAAAAATGTATTAGAGCAGAAGTGTCATGTTGTCAGTAATGCTCTGCAGCAGGCTGCTTCCGTTGCTCTCAGCAAGGCGAGAGATGACAGGTTTGCTATCCTTCCCGGCGGCATCTGCTAGCTGCTGAGTTTTTCTGCAAACTTTGCCACTTTGCTTGGGTGCTTTTGAGAGAGCTGTTGGTGACAGAGCTCTAGGATAACAGGCCTTATCAGTCTAATTAAAATTATTTAAAGGAAAGGAGGAGAGAAAGAAAGAGAGAAAGGAAAAAAGTTACTTGGTATTATTGTACAGGGATATCTCTGTTTTCCTTTACTTATTGAATATTTTAGATTCTGTCACTTAAGTGCCTAATGTGTTTCTGAAGGATGAACAGCTGAAGTCCCATGAAGCTAAGCTGAAGCAGATCTCCACTGAGCTTGCCGAACATCGCTCCTATCCTCCTGACAAGAAGCTCAAAGGCAAGGAAGTAGATGATTACAAACTGAAAGACCACTATCTGGAGTTTGAGGTATGTGTGGGAAACATCATTACTTTTACCTTTTTGGGTGTGGATGGGGCAGCTGGTTTTATACTTGGTGTACAGTCCTGCATTTTTCACCTTACTTCACCAAGGAGTATGTTCTTGTTAGACAGATACATCACAGCAATCCCAGAAGCAGGGATGTGGCTCCTCTTTCTGATAAGGACTTCCCGTGACCTTAGCCATGAATTCAGCTCCTCATCTGTAAAACGGAGGATAAAAATGTGACCCTCTGTCCTTGTCTGATATATCTATTTGAAGAGACGATAAGGTCTTCAGACAGGAACTGTCTCATGTTGTAAGATGTGTCTGTTGCCTAGTGTGTTGGCACCTTTGGTATGTTCTGGAGGAGCTGCTCTTATAAAACTGTTGTCATAGGCTTGCCTCATCAGAGCTATTTGTGTTGTGCACCAGCGAGCTGGATGTCAGGATGAGCAGGAAAAGGCTAGAATTAAAGATCACAGGACTGAGTGATGCAAATTAGGCAGCTGCATTAAGGAGATTGTTGTGAGTATCTGACAGCAGCTTTTATCCATCATGGTGTCTGCCACGTTGTAGGGCTATGTGGCAGGGGTCAGCAACCCTGCAGATGCCTGGCATTTTTTCTGGCTACACCTTTGAGCTTTTTCCCCCGGAGCTGTGAGTCAACGTTGCCTTGGGTCTGAAAGGATCCTACTCTAGATAGGCACTGACTGGCAAGGAAAATCCATAGTCTGCAGAAGAGAAAAAGCAGATAACACAAAAGTCAGAGAGACCACCAAAGGAGATGCTGGAGGCAACACAAGCCTCCAGAACTGAAGGAAGCCTCCTGCCATGTGTTGTATGAGTTTCTTTTGGAGGAGCTCTTTTTACTCCTGGGCTTGATGAGTTGTGTACTTTTCATTGCGGAAGATTGTAACCATTGTGTTGGGTTTGACTTTGCTGTGGCTCTGAGCTGCATTGCGTATGGTGAACTTGAGATGTTTTGCATCGACGTTTCGATACTGTTTTTCACAGGGAACACAGTTGGCCAGTTTGTTCTTCCACATCCCACATACCTGAAATGATCTGACGAACAATCAAATGAGGAAGTGGTGGACAGGGCTGTAAGCAAAGGGTACACGATGGTGTGAACAGGAGAGACTACATAAACAATAAAACAGGGCTGAAGTGAGGTGATGGGATAGCTTACATGACTGGAGTGCTGCCATGAATGGATAAAGGCTTTTTAGAAAGGAAAGACAGGGATGGCAAGGACAGGGTGACACCCTTTATGTCAGTGAGTAGCAGGCACACATGAAACTTTGCCTAAGAAAGGGTAGTGAGCCTGCTGAGAGCTTGTGGGTCAGGATTAGTGGGCACACTAAGATGGGTGTCATTGTTGTAGCTGTCTGCTAGGCCTTTTTAAAAACCTGGAAGAAACCTTGTGCTTGCAGGCCCTGGTCCTCATGGGGAACCTCAAGCACCCCTATATCTGCTGGAGGGACAACACAGCAGGGCGCAAGCAATCCAGGACATTTCTGGAGTCCATTGACAACAGCTTCCTAACACAGGTGACCAAGGAGCAGACAAGGAGAGGCACTTTTCTGGACCTCTTACTTATAAAG
The DNA here is from genome assembly GCF_000690535.1 of Cariama cristata. NCBI lineage: Eukaryota > Metazoa > Chordata > Aves > Cariamiformes > Cariamidae > Cariama > Cariama cristata. The sequence continues at coordinate 93,671 of NW_009630505.1, forward strand.
TAGGAACAACTGGGGATATGAAGCTCAGGGGCAACCATGGCAGCAGTGACCATGAGATGTTGGACTTCATGATCCTAAAAGGAGGGGTCAAAGTAAAAAGTAGAATCACAGCCCTGGACTTCAGGAGAGCTGACTTTGGCCTGTTCAGGGAACTGCTTGGAAGATTGGATATGGCCTTGGGGGGGAAGAGGGCTTTGGGAGAGCTGGTCACTTTTCAAGGATCAGCTCCTTTAAGCTCAGGAATGGTTCACTCTGACAAGCAAGAAACCAAGCAAAGATGACTGAAGGCCTTCATGCATGAATAAGTTGCTCCTAGCAAAACTCCCCCATAAAAAGGAAGTGTGCAGGAGGTGGAAGCAGTGGCAGGTGACACAGGAGGAACAGAGATACTGTCCAAGCATTCAGGATTGTGTTTAGGAAAGCCAAAGCCCATGTGGAGTTGAATCTGGCAAAAGATGTGAAAGAGAAGAAGAAAAGTTTCTACAAGTACGTTAACAGCAGGACAGCTAGAGAAAATATGGGCCCTAGTTGGGGCCCATGATGGGGCAGGGGACCTGGTTGCAAAGAACAGGAAAAGACCAGAGTATCCAGTGTCTTCATCTGGGTCTCTGCTCATAAGACCAGCCGTCAGCAGTCACAAATGCATAACACCAGTGGGAAAATCTGGAGCAAGGAAGACTTGGTGAAGGATGATCAAGTTAGGGAATATTAAAACTGGACATATGCAAGTCCATGGGATCTGATGGCATGCACCCATGAGTGCTGAGGGAGCTGGATGACATCATTGCAAGGCCACTCTTGATTACCTTTGAAAGGTCATGGTGATCAGGGGAGGTCCCTGAGGACTGAAGGAAAGGAAATGTCATTCCTGTCTTCAGGAAAGGCAAAGAAGGTGGTCCAGGGAACTACAGGCTGGTCAACTGCTTCTCTGTGGGAAGGTAACGGAGCAAATTCTCCTGGAAATCACTTCCAAACACATTAAAGACAAGAAGGTGATTGTGAGTAATCAGCATGGCTTTATGAAGGGGAAATCATGCCTGACCAACATGATAGCCTTTTACAATGAGATGTCTAGTGTGATGGATGAAGCAAAAGCAGTGTTTTGTTCTTGAGAACAAGAACTCTCAAGAGAGTTGTTTGTTCTTGACTTTAACAAGGATTTTGATATTGTCTCCCCTAACATCCTGGTAGACAAGCTGATAAAGTGTGAACTAGGAAATCGACAGTAAGGTGGTTTGGAAACTGGCTGAACAATCAAGATCAAAGGGCTGTGATCAATGGCACAGTGTCAGTTTTGAACACAGCACTCGAATGTGCAGAGGAAGCTACATGCTTTCACTCTGTAGGGGGTCTTGTGCAACTTGGGAGAGCAAAGAGTTTTTTGGCTTTGGATCTTTGACACTAAATTTATTTTCTGTCAATTCTAGAAGCCTGACGAGTTAGGATGAAATGTAGACTAGAGTGTTAGATGATTTTAGAAAGATAGAAGGAGATTGTTAACGTTTTTGTGTGTTTTCTGTCAATTTCATTGTGGCAGTCTTTAGAGAAATACTGGTACAAAGCAGAACCAGTTCAGCCCAGGAAACAAAAGACATCTTCTTTCCTACTCAGAGCCTTGAACAGCAGTTGAACTGTGCAGTTCAGGTATGTGATCACTGCAGGAATGCCTGTCTAGACGGGCAAGTGGTGGCATCACCTTCAGTTGTGTGCGAGAGATGGCGATTCAAGGTGCTGCTGTGCAGTGCTGTGTTGCCTTCACACTTGGCAGAGATTTCACAGACCATGTTGAACTACCAGCAGGCAGTCAAAAAAAAAAAAAAAAAAAAAAAGGTGAGCTATATGAAAATCCTGAGTGGAAACTTGGAAACTTTCCACTGGTTTTGGAGTTTCCTCACCTTCCCTTCAGAACAGTGTCCTGTCAGGGTAAGGCAGGAGCTGGTGACAGACCTTGCTGCGTGAGGTTAAAGCAAAAGGGCAAGAGGCAGGTGAGGCAGTATTTTGTGCTTGGATCATTCAGACTGAGACTGCAGACCGTGACTTGCATCCATGTACGAAGGGCCACACCAATACATCTCCAGAAGCACACCAAAAGGATCTGCGAGTCCCAAAGGAAGCAGCATTGTCCCATTAGGAAGGAAGAAGCCAGATTCCTTTTCTGCAGGCCCTTGTAATTCCTTTTTGTTCACCCACCGGCATTCCCTCCGTTCTTGTTCCTGATGAAAGACAAGTGAGATGGCATTTCCTTCTGAGGGGAGGTGAACCAGGAGGTACCTGGTCGTTGTTCAGGGATGCAGCCAAGAGTGTTTCTTTTTGCTGGTATCTTTGCTTGTAGACACCAAGCAAGGAACATTTATCTTTGCTTGCTGTCTGAGGAAGTACTGCCCAGATGATGGTTGCTCATTGCAGCAAATTTATGGTTTGAGAGAGATCTTTTGAGTGCTGTCAGGTGAGAGGTGAAGCCAGAAATTTGGTGGATGGCTAACTCATCTCCTCTTTATTATGTGCATTCATTCTTCAGGGATAATGTTGCAGAAGCTTTTGAATGGTGTTAACTTTTGTGTTTTTACCTTCTTGACGGAATTTTCCAGATTTTCTTTTAAGGAAAAAATTCCACAAGCTTTAATACCTAGCTTCAAATGTCAGATCACTACAAGAGCCAGTTTGTTGCAGCTGAAATCAAAACAGAAACTCCCAAATGCATTGCTTAATTGTGATAGAAATCATTGCCCACAAAGTCCAGGGCAAAATGGCCACTGGCAGACATGCAGGGCAGAAACTTGTCCTGGATTTCCATTCTGATCGCTGGGTCTTGTGACCCTGGTCGTGTTTACTGGACCAACAAAAAGCAGAAGTCCATATGGCAGTAAAGTCTCTCTCTCCCTTGATGAATATTACACTGATCTCAGGCTTAGAGCACTGGCTTGCCTTTTCTGTTGCAGAGGTGTCCCATTCATTATGTGATGAATCATTCGTCAGCCCAATGCATCATCATCAGGGTCCTTCTTGTTGTTTCTCCATTTCCTTTTTTATTGAATGACACATCTTACCTGCTTCATGTGTTTGTCTCTCGCATTGTGGAGCTGGAGCCCCAGATATGGAATTGATAAGAAGGCTTTTTAATTTATTTTTTAGGTGGATTCTTCTATGATCCTTCTCTACAAGCTTTTGTTTATTCAAAGGACTCTTTGGAAACCCAGTCACATTCACTCCTTTTTTTTTTCCCCTTCATATTCCACACTTCAGAGCAGTTACCAAGCTTTTTGACTTCCTGCCCTCGAATAAGTGTTATTACCAGAATTTTATTATTTTATTATAAATTGAAAGAATTTTTCTTACATGCTTTTTCCTCTTTCAGGCACATAATAGATTGGCAGCTGTTTTGCCACTTTGAAATATAAATTAACAATCCGTATGGATGTTTACGTCCTCCTTCCCTGCCCCCCAGCCCACTGAGATCAGCTTAATTACAATGCCTGCACCACATCTTTAGTGGATACGTCAGGGTCAGATAGAAATCCAGGGAGGTGGGTTGCTCTGTTCTCAGGACCTCCTGCCCCAGCTTCTGATTTTGAGGCCCTGCAGGGATCTTCTGTTAATGTATCCTCATTTTCTTGGTTGCTGAGGTGTTCTGTGCAGAAGGACGTTATTGTGACACAGAGTGAAATCTTTGCATTGGAGAGGGAAAGCTCTGCTCCAGACAAGGAACAGAACAAGTGGGTATGGGACACAGTGAAGTGAACTTTTTCCAGTTGAAAAATACAAGTGGCTGGACAGAGAGCAACCTTCATCATTGACCATGAATGGCCCTGTCAGGGGAAGATGCCAGGCTGCTGTCATACTCCTCTCATCTGCTCCTTTTTGTTAAGGTCTGGCCTTGCAGGGCATCCTCTTATGGGCTCAGTGGTGGGCAAGCTGGTACAGTCTGAGCTTAGCAGGACCCTGCTTTGGTTTCTTCCCCTGGGGCTGAAGCAAGGAAAGCAGGACTTGCTGGCGGGAGTGGAGGGGTGTAGGGGTGTGCTGTAGCCGACCAGAGCAGGATTTTTGTTCTCCCTTAGCCACACTTTATCTCCATGCCTGCGTGGGGCATATAACATCTCAATATGTGTAAGCACAGAATATGACTCAGTGTGACTAAAGTCAGCAAGCTCTTGCTTGGTAGTGTTACTCGGAAATCACCATGCACTCCAAGTAGCTGGGAGGCACCCTTCAGCAGAGCACCGGGATTTGTGTGCTGGAGAACTGAGTGCTTCTAATTGCACAGCACCCCTGGGTTCAGCCTGCCTGAAATCCTTTTTGTACATTGTAATTTACATTATCTACCATTGTTCATGTCCGCATCACACACCATTGTTTGCATCCATATTAGGCTCCTGGCTTTCAAGGCCAGCAGAAACCATTAAGTTAACCAGACGGTCTCTCAAGTGCTTCTGCGGAATTTCTTCGAGACTCATTCAGGCCTTTCTTTTCATTACCCAGAAAAATCGCTATGAGATTTACGTTGGCCTCCTGAAAGAAGGGGTGAAGGAGCTGCTGAGCGGAGGAGAGAACGATGCGCCCGGACTGAAGAAATCCCACTCGAGTCCCTCATTGAATCAGGAGTCTCCAGTTAGTGCCAAGGTGAAACGCAATGTCTCGGAGAGAAAGGACTACAGGCCAGAAACACCCAGCATTAAGCAGAAGGTCACTTAGGGTGGAAATGACAACTAGGGGAACAACCATGCAGCAAAGTACCGGTGGTCAAAATTTTTTCATTTAATAACCTGTCATTCACAAAAAATAAGTGCATCTGCCTGAATGGGGTGTTAGTGACATTTTCTATTGTATATTTTGCTGTTTCTGTGCAGGTTGTGGGAGATGTCTTTGCTCCTGCTTTGCTTTGCTTTGTTAATTTATCATTTAGCAATTGAAGCATCAGGACTTTTTTGTGTTGTTCTGTTTCTAAAGGAGCTGGGGGAGGGGTAGAGCGCTGTGACATATATTCTGTCTCTTCCCCATTTATCTCCTCCCATCGGCACGTGGCTTTCATCTCTCAAGTCACTTGTCACTTTATTTATGTGGTGGGTGGGAAAAGTAACTGGACAAACGCTGCAGTGCTGTGAATGCAAGCTGTAGCTGTGAGAAAAGCTGTGCAAACAGGCAGCTGCAGAAGGCTGGGTAGAGCCTAGGGTGCTGGGAACACCGGTTTCCTGACAATGCAGAGCATGTTGGTACTTGTATTTAGCAGTGGGTGCTACAGTATATAGTTGCTTATCGTTATTGCATTGACCCTGGACCCACGAGCGTGAAGGAATGAAACCTGGAAACCTCTGACAACACTGGGATGACAGCATTGGAATAATTTGTTTGTTTCTTTCCAAGCGAGGAGTCTTCTCCTGAATTAGCAGGCTGTGAGGTATCCAAACCTGTGCTGTCTCTGCGGTCAGGGAGATTAGGGATTACCCAGTCAGAATGACTACCTGGGCTTTAAATTTATTTGCAGAGGAGGCTGCTGAAGATGTCAGCCGTTAGCACTGTATTTTAAAAACAAAGGGCCTCTGCATAGTTTTTAACTATACGCTCTCACTTAGCTGCTATGTAGAGCCTTATGATATATTGTGCCCTGATGCTCCCCCTTCCAGGAGTTTCCTTGTGGGTGTACACAGATAGGTGTTTGCAATTTCTCTGCTAGTGACAAAGCACTTTGCCTTTTCTCTTCAGGAAGGGATTCTCCTCATCTCTCCATTTTCCTGCTTTAGCTGACATATAGATGGAAGAGGCTGGTGCAGACCGGAGAAGGGGACAGATGTCTGCTCACTGCAGGCCAGGGTCTGATGCCGTCCTGGCTACTCCATGCTTGGAGGCCAGTACAAGGCAGCCTCCACTTTGGCAGATCCTACCCTCCACCCACAGGGAACCAACCCGTCTTGCAGCTTCCACATACCCTGCACCAGGCTTTCAGAGGGGAGCACAGGACAGGGAGAGACCACCGTGGGTAAAGCTTTCCATTATTGAAAGCCCCTTGTTTGTGTCAAAGACCCTTGGGGTGGCCAGTAGTCTTCAGGCACAGGGAGCAGAAAGATGATGTAGAAATAATTTTCCTGCTTCCCAGCCCCTCTTGCTTGAGCGGCATCCTGGCTCTGCAGAGAGCACTGGCTCACCTGTTACTTAACACCCTGGGTTTTAGTCCCAGGTTTGATACTGGCCCGCTGGGTGAGCTCAGATAGGTCTCTCCGTTTTTGCCTCGCCCTTCCCCTATGCGGAGCAGTACAACCAAACTGTCCTTTCCTGCAGAGCACCTTGGGAGGTAATGTTGAGGGCCAGTTGAAAATTGTTTGTTGCTGTTATTTTTGTTGTGCCTGGCACAGGGCAGCCTTCCTGATGGATGTAATTCTTAATAGATAAAGAAACGTCAAGATCAATGCAAGGACTGTTCAGAAATGCGCTGGTGTTTGCAGCCTAAGTAGTCAAAGCACCACACATCAAAATAATTACCACCTGAGTGGATTTGTGCTCTACCAGATTTCCCGAAGGGTCCAGGTCAATTAATCTAGCTTATTGAACTGCCAGTTCAGTGGGCAGGACAGGGAGCGATCAAAGAGAGAAGGACCTTAACCGGCAGCGCATGATTTGCCTCCCCCACTGAGGACCACCTTGCAATAGCTTTCCTGGTGTTGCGCTGTAATGAAGACACTGCGCTCTCAGATACGAGGAGGTGTTGGAGCAAATCGATCCTTGCAGTCGCAGCCCAGCAGCAAAACCAGATGGAACTGTTTCCATGTATGATGTTGGGACATGCATACATCTGGCATCTGCCCCTGAGAGTAGCCGCTCCATGCTGGAAGTCAGGAGGTTGGCCCCTAACCCTGGCAGCGTGGCTAAAAACTAGAGAGTCCTGAATGGAGACTGTCAGCACTTCCCAGGCACTGGGGCTTTAGTTACTACAGTGGAGCAAAAGTTCAGTCCTCTTCCTGAAGAAAAGGAAACGGTCTCAAGTTGTGCCAGGGGAGGTTCAGGTTGGATATTAGGAAGAACTTCTTCATGGTAAGAGTCGTTAGGCACTGGAATGGTCTCCCCCAGGGAGGTGGTGGAGTCACCATCCCTGGAGGTGTTCAAAAAATGTTTAGATGTGGTGCTTCAAGACATAGTTTAGTGGGTTTAGCGGGCATGGTGGCATCGGGTATACAGTTGGACTTGATGATCTTTGAGGTCTCTTCCAACCATAATGATTCTGTGATTCTGTTCTATAAGAGAGATGCCTTCTGCTGCTGGAGCCAAAGTGATGTGGTGTAGCATGCTGTGTTAGGAGACTCAGTGTAGACAGGTGCATGGTAGTGCTCACTGGGAGGGATTGTTTGGGTTAATCAAGTGTGATAGATGACGAGCTCATGGAGGGGAAACAAAGCCAGGAGATCCATGCAGCTGTTCATCATGCTCTGGTGGTTTAGAACAAACAAACAGAAGAGAGAGAAGAAGAAATTCATTCAGGGAATGCTGAATGCACATTTGAGAAGAAAACTTGTCCTGTCTTAGATAACGGCAGTAGGAAGCATGCAGCAGAAACAAAAAAAATGTGCAGATTTGTAAATGGGCCCTGCTTGGCTGTCAGGGCAGAGTTGTCTAGATGAGCATTTTGAAGGCAGGCTGGAACATGCCCAGCAAACCTCTTGTGATTATGGAGTGCAGTGCTTTAAAAGGCAAAGAAGTGACATTTAACTTTTTTTTCCCGTTTTTTAAAATATGCTGGTTGCTGTAGACTGCAGTTAAATTGCTGAGCTCAAAAAGAAATTATTCCTGTAAGATGCATTTCCCAGCTTTGACACAGAAACTGGATAACTCCTCTTCAAAGTCATTGCAGAGGAGATGATTTGAAGCAATAGGAAAAATCAAAAAGTTAACTGCAAATATGATGATTTTTTTAATATTTTTCATTATTTAGTCTCTATTTCTGCGTACACTTGTAAATGGATTAGGGTCTAGTTTTAAAGTCTCATCTGGGCTTGGCTAATGCAGTTTTTCACTGCAATTGTTAGTCATTAAACATTTGTTGAGCTTGGAGCCCTCTTGGTGAGACTGCTGAGGCGTGCAGATTAGTTTACTGAGAATTTGTCAGGTTCTGCTCAAGTTTTAATTAACACCATTTTGCTCCATTGCTTTACAAATTCTAGGCATCCTGGGCACCCATGTGAAAAAGTACATTTTGGAGGCCGAGAGAAAAAGGTGATCCTGTTGTGAATGCCTAAGGCTCCTGGACTCCCTTGGGAATAGGATCATCTACTAAGCAGCACTCTCATTTGCTTTTTTTTCCCCCTAATGCTATTGTTAAGTGTGGGGGCAGGTTCTCTGGAGGTCTCAGCAGTGCATCTTCTTGGGTGGCACCACTGAGAGTCTGGCCAGATAGCTTTGCATGGTACCCAGTACCCTGCCTTTCTTTGCTGAAATGTTTGCCTTTAGCAGAGATCAGTGCTTGACCTCAACGACTCAGGAGCTCCTGTTGCAATATGTAAGGATACTCTGCTGGTTTCCAGCCCTCCTCTGGGACCCACCATGCACCTGAACTTGGTCTCAGCAGAGCAGCCTGCAGCTTTCTGGGGGTGCTCAATTCGAGCAGCAGTTACTGGCAGACCACCGTGTGTGTGTGTGTGCAAGCCAGCCTTTGCATCAGTGATGCAGGGAGGTGTCATCCTTCCTTGTCATCCTCCTCACTGCAGCATGCAACCATCACTCAGGCAAAGCCTCTGCCTGCGTGTTGAGAGGGGGATGCAAGGAGGGGAGCAGGATGGGGCCAATGGCTCCTTGCAGCCCCCCTCTCAAGATGCAGACAGAGGTCCTGGAGGGACCCATCCTGCTCTGAAGCACTGCTGGTTGCTCACCTTCCAGGGGCTGGACCATCGCCTCTCCCTGGCTGAGGGAGGAAGGGCAGGAGAGGAGCTCAGTGGGTCTGCACCTGACAGCAGAGACATGAGGGAGAAGGACAAAATTGCCTTTCCCTCTTCCCGATCAGCAACCAAAGCAGGTGAGAGACTCTCCCAAAGACAAAACCACGCTCTACTTCGTGAATTAGCAGGATGCAGGGGTCTGGTTGAGATGGCTTTCATTTGGCAGTGGCTGCGAAAGAGACTCTCTGGGCTGGCTGTGTGTTTGTGTGTGTCTTGCAGATAAATCACGCATGGACCAATGAACATGACTACAGCTTTTAAATCCAGTATTTATGTTGTGTCTTTAATTGATGTAGAGAGATAAGTCAGCCAGCAGAGTGATTAATGCAGCAGAGCTGTGGGGGAATGCTGTTCAGCTGCGTCACCGACTCAGACAGTTTTTCATCTGTAGCCCGCCACTTGTAAATGGTTACCAGAAGCTTTCTAAGGGCTTTTAACAACTCATCCCTTAAGTGCTTTCCCTCTGATCCCACCTGCTCCCAGGGTCTGGTCTGTCCACATATGGGGGCTGTCCTGGAGAGCAGTGCTCAGTGCAGCCCTGCTTGGAGCAGGAGTTTGGACTAGCAAACCTCCAGAGACCGGAATTCATAGAATCCGGTTTGTTGGAAGGGACCTTAAAGATCATCTCATTCCAACCGTGCTACCACGGGCAGGGACACCTTCCACTAGACCAGGTTGCTCAAAGCCTCATCCAACCTGGCCTTGAACACTGCAGGGAGGGACAATTGTTTGGTGAATTTTCATGGCTCCAGTGCCTTCCAGTAATAAGGCTCGTTGGCTTGAAACATCCAGTATTTTTGCTGTTCTCCAGAGGGAGGAAGTAAGGTTCTTGCTTGATTAGGGCAGCCCCTTCAGTCAGGAGGTGGTTGTGGCAGTGGAGAAAGTCCAAGGTGGCAGGGTTGTCACTGGCCTTCTGGAGGCATTGCATGGCAATGTTCTTCTTGAAAGTGAGGAAGGCTTTTCTCTGCAGATGGTGTACCGCTTACCGTGTCTGCATTCTCCATCTCTAAATCAATTTTGGCCTTATCGCAGTTAGTCTGACAGCTCCTCCTCCTTTTCTGTCAAGCTGCTCCTGTCTGTCATCTTAGCACCTCAGCTGCTTCTGTATAACAGGTCTCTTTCCTTCCATGCTTGCAGAAATCCAGAAAATTTAACTGTCCCATCTTGCCTTGAGAAAACCTGCTCTGAAGCAGTGCTGCGTTGAATGGATAACCCTGTGAACAGCTTTTTCACTCTGCTCGTTGGTAGCCTGTGTTTCCAGACACCGTTATAGCTGGGAGGTGCGAGACGAAGTTTCAGATTGCCGTGATACTCTAGTGTTACACTGCAGGGACACCAGGTCCCTCCTCAACACTCAGACCAGACACTTGTGACACTCCTAGTCTCCTTTCCAGAAGTCTCAGAGGCAGAGGCAACCCATGCTGTGGGGAAACTTTGAAACACTGTTTTGCAAGGAGTTGGGTACCTTCCAAATCAGGCCATACATTTTGCAGCCTTTTGGGGAGCTGTGTAAAATAAAAGAATAATAATAAAAAAAAAAAAGTGCCATTTTCAATCAGTATCCCCCAAGCACAGAGAGATGATATCCAAGGCTGTCAGAAACACCAGCTGCTTTTGCAGAGGCAAAGGCAGTATACACATCTTTTCTCAAGCAATCTTCTAGCTTGCTGCTTGTTTAAACTTTGCCCAGTATTGCTCTCCCCAGGCTCTGGGATATCACATCTGCTCTGAGAGGGCAGTCACAAAACCCACATTTCTCCCCAGAGCATGACCAGAGCTCCCCAACCCATGTTCCCTGCATCCGATGTCCAGGCTGCCTAGAGGGGTGAGCCAAAGAAGCTGTGTCAGAAATTCCTTTGAAAGAGCTGGTCTCCAGCTTGTGCTTTTTAGAGGATATTTTTAGTGCATATAGAAGTAATGTGCCTGGCCTTTCCTCTCTCTCAGAGCTCTCCCAGCAGCGTAGGTGTAGTATAGTGAGCTGCCTCACCTGGAGTGGGACCTGAACATTTCCTCCAGCAAGAAGAGGCTTTGTCAGCCTCCAGGGAACTGGTATCACCTAAGCTGAGCACCAGTGCACAGGACAATGATACTGTAGGAAGACAGTCAGAAAGCCAGTGCTACCCTCTGTGGCTGGTCACCTGCTGGGGACTCTGTGCTCGAGCATTGCCCTCAGTGCCGGGCTAGTTACAAATACTGGATTCCTTTTCCACCTGCACTGTGCTGGTTGAAGAACTGTCCCTACCACCTGCTGCCTTTCTCCCTTGTGACAGCAGCACCCTCATCCAGGGGTGTCACGATCCTGTTGTTAGGAGTCTGGTTTAAATAAGAGCAAGGAGGACAGGTCCGGGGAAGTGTGTCCAAATGCCATCTGGGAGTATCTGCTCTCCTGTTGGCAACATCATGTTGAAGAGTGAAAGGAGGCAGGCTCAGCCCTGCCTGAGAGAAGGTAGCTTGCTCGTCCATTTCGTTAGCTGGATTGAGGCTGTATTTTAATTATTTATTGGAGCACTTCCCTTAGCAAATGCAAGCAACAGCTTTCCCAAAGGCTGCAGCATTGACCTGACTTTGCTCCCGTGGTCAGAAGGAGGAAATTTAGGCCAGCCCAGAGCTTTCTCTGTTCTTCCCTTTGAACAAGGAACTACTCCGTGAAAATGATAAATGTTTAAACAATGCGGGACCTCCCATGGCATCTGCTGTTAAATCTGTGCCAGGAATCAGCTGGAGTACAGGCCAGAGGTTTATTTGGACCAAGAAAAAGTACATCACTTAGCAATGCAAGAACTGAAAGTGCTACAAACTACAAGGGCAGGATTTTTCTCTGACATAAACCATTTTAATTAGTAGCCACTCCATAGCAGTGGTCCTGTGAGTAACTGACCTAAATGAGACCAGCACACCAAGATAGTATTTGTCTCAGCAGACAAGGTTTCAGCTTCACCTTGGGCTAAGTGAATATCCTGGTATAACCACAAAGCAGCTAGCTAAGCTGCTGTGGCGACTTGTTTGATGCAAAATCCTCTGACTCCCCATAGCTTCTTGCTGGGAGAAGGGAGATCAATGATATCCACCCTGTGTCACTGCACAGGACAAAATCTATTGGTGATGTAAGTCTTAAATCACTTACACACTTATGAAAACCTCATGCTCAGTGTTGTCAAATTCTGAAGAACTGTAGGATGAGAACAGGGGTGGGTTGTGTGGTTTTGGTGGTTTTTTTTTAATTTGTACGTATTCATGACAACTATGTCCTCTTACTCAAGGCTGGGATTATAACTTGGCTAAAAGAACAGAGTTTTTTGGCAGTTTGAAAAATTTAAAATCACTGCTCTGCGTGAGGTACAATCTGAGGCTTACATTACTTGGTGAATGTGTTTAAGTGATGCCTATAGATGTGTGTAAGTATTTCATACGTATAGTATGACTTCTGTGGCTCAGCACTCCAAAGCCCGCTGTTCTTTTCTGAGGCTTATTTTGGTCAAAGCACTTCAGCACTTGCAAAGTTTATTAGGATGCTTGTTCTAATTGTTCTCAAATGAGGTTAAACAGTCATCAGAGCTTTTGCAGATTTAGGTTATCCCTTGAGCTGCCTTGATCTCCATGTGTTGTCCACCAGGGGCTGCCTGTTGTTCTGCATGTGGAAAGCAAAGGCATATATTTGAGAGTCTAAGCAAGGATTACTGGGTGGGATTTTCTGCCATCTTAACACTGGGCTAACTCTCTCCCTGTTGATGTCAGCCGATGCCTGCACCAGGAGCATCCGTGCTGACTTCTGAAAATCACACTCTGGGGATCCAATACACAGCTTTACTTCTGAAAATGTTGACCTCACTCTGTGAAAATTTAGCAAGGGGACATCATGTCCAAAAGTGTCCAAGCAGGACAGGTGCCTGTGATGTCTCCTGCAGATACAGCCGAACAGCAGTAGTGAGGGTTTCTTTCCGCAACTGTACAGATTTCCAGAAGACAGTCTGGCTCTTCAGCAGGGAAAAGAAGAGCAGCAGGGCTGAAATATCTCTCTCGGGCATCTGGTATGCCTCCCAGAGGTTTCCCTTGGGAGGTTTAAACAACCTTTTGACAAGTTGCTGGTCTAAGTAAAAAGACATAAGGAAACCCAGTGGGTTTTCCTGTGTGCTCTAGTCAGGGCAACACTAGCGTTATCTGCATTATCCCTGGAAAGGGAGAGCAAAGCATGAGGGCAGGATTCTTACCTGGAGTCGTAAACCTCTTATCGTGCAGTTACCTTGAAGCACTTGAACAACTTCAGTGAAGCCATGCCTTGTACTTCACTGGACCATGGACAGAGTGATTGTGTCTTGCAGGACTGAGACACGAGTGGACTGCAGATCAGGATGAAATGAAGAGGGACATCTCCATCATCTTGCTTTGGGCGAGCTGTAATCCTGTAATCCTTTTTCAGGCACTGAGCATCTCCCTTGGGTTACCTGCCTGCATGGTGATGCAGTGGGAAGATGAGAGTGAGCACTGTTGCACTCAGAGTCGCAGTTAGGAAGTGTCATTGCCCTCCACCTGAGCTGTTGAAGTGTTGTTTTCCCTTAGGCTGAGAAGGGGGACTGACTTTCCAGTTATTGTTGCACGGTACCGATATGGGAAGAGTAACTCTTGGTAGTGGTAGTGCAGAAAAACATTTTGCACACCCGTGTACATACACCTTGTGCATCTCTTGTGTGCAGACCTAACCTTACAGGGCCTGACAGCAGTCCTTGCAAGACCTTTCCTTTTAGGTGTCCTCCTGTCCCTTTTGCCAAGTGCAGGAACCTTCTTTCTGATAACCTTGAACTCAGTTTACGCTCATCACTGGAGTATTTTTCATGCAGCACACTAGAGACGCAGTCCCGGTCTCACTGCGTTGTGGTAATTTCTTGGTCTGCTGTGAAGCAGCATTGAGGTAATCACTAAATCTTTTCCAGCAGCGTGAAGCTTGCTGCTCTGACTCTTGGGGCGGTCATTGTCTCAGCCTTGAGGCTGTCCTACCACCAGGACACCCTGTTTTGTCCCTGGGAACACGCATGGCCAGAAAAGCATACTCCTCAGTGGTCAGAGTCAGAGCTGTGCGGACTTAAGTCAAGCCCTGGTTCATGGGAGATGTTTCCACGTGCTGCTGATGTCCACAAGGACTCAAACATATACTTGCTTACACAGAGATGCTTCCTTGAAGCAGAGGTGTCACTCTTTTCTACAGGTACCACAGGATGCCCTCCCTTATTCTGCTTCATGTTACTGGTACTAGAATGATCATTTCCTGATAAATGAAGGCACTTAATCAGTCCTCTTCCCCTTGGAAGAAGGACTTTTGGGGATATTGTTATATCATTTAAAATAATATTTTGGAATTTAAGTTTACATTGCTTTATTTTTCACTTGAGGTGACTGTATATAAATATTTTCCTCTATTTTATCATTGCTGATAAAGTAAGCCTATGGTATACAGACAAATAATTTGCCTTTGATGTATTGAAACTGTGAGATATAAAGTAGACTTCTCTCTTGTGTCCATGTTCCTGACTATAACTCTGTTCCTCTGTGTTTTTATAAGTTGGAATAAATGTTGCTTACGGGCAGCAGAGAGCCTGCAAGCTTCCCAATAATTTTTATGTAATTGAAATCAAGCAACCCTAGTGAAGGATCTCACATATGTATAATGATATATGTATATGTACAAACTTTAGAAAGAAATAAACCAAATGTATTTCATCTTCTGCAGTTGAATGTTTTTTGTTGTTTTTTTTTTTTTTATTGGAGCCCTTATTGTTGTTTCCTACAAGTAAGAACATGAAGGTGGCTTTACCAGCTCACACAGCAGCCTCTAGCTGTCCTGCTCAGGGAAGATACAGACCAATTAGCTGGTGCAGCTCTTTCCCCAGTGCACCCTTCTGTCCTCTGGCAGTCAGCAGTTTCAAGGTTTCCTGAGCTGGAGAGAGCATGTACTGTCTGCCTTACAGAAGCACAGTCTGGACCCGAATACCTCTGCCAGGGCAGAGGCCAGTGTGGTCCCACACAAATGTAGAGCAAATGCTCCTTAGTGAAGGAAGCATGAGGAGGCGTGTGGTTGGGGTAACCAATGGAGCCAGTGGTACTGCATGTGTGAGGGCAGATGGAGCATGTCTCTCTCCCTTTCGCACCTCTGCAAGAGGTGGCTTCCCCTCCGGGCCATTGCAGGGTGTGTAGCCTGCAGAGTTACCACTACTTGGCAGTGAGGAGACACCAAGAAGAGAATTAACTGATTAAAAATGGGTTTACCAGCATGTGGGTTGGAAGAGGGAGGCTGCAGCAAACAGCTGTTCAGAAATGATTGGGAGTTGACCTCAAAAATTGTTATGAGGTAGTTTGTTTGAGGGCACTGTTAAGGTTGGGAATAGCTATTGGCCTCGTGGATGGGAAGCAAGGACCCATAAGAGGCAGAGAAGTTAGACACTAAGAAAAAAGGGGAATGCAGAAAGACAGAGGTGGGAGTGGGTAAGAAATGATGGGTATCCAAAGTGAGAGGGAACAGGCTGTACAACACACAGAAAGCAAACAGCCTTGTGCTTGCAGTTGTTGGATTGGACATGGCTCAACGTGGGAAGATAGGATACTGTGTGGAGAGTGAGTAAAAGGGAAATAAAGAGGATGTGTCCAGTACTAGGTGGGGCATGGAGAAGCTTTACAACAGCCCTGGGAGCTTGTATTTGGAGACAATAGCAGGGAAGACATGTCTTTTCTTACCAAGATGTCTGTTAATGTTTGACCATCTTGAGATGATTTTTTCTTTATATTTTTTTCCACCTAGAGACTCAGCATGTTGCCTTTATGCAAGGCATAATGCCCATGAATTACAAGACCTCCAGCACTTGAGATAGTTATGTGCTTTTTTTTTTTCCCCACACTATGCCATGGGACGTCAGATTTTTTTCGTTGCTGTACCATCCTGGTTACTTCAAAGCACTCAGGGTTTTTGGTTCCAATGCATGCTCTTGGATTAGCACGTCTTTTATGAAAAGACTAAATAATGTGGTGGTGAAGATGGGTGGGAGTATTTTACAAAGATGTATTAAATGCCTCCTCTAAGCCCAAATGAATGTTCTAACCATGTCTGAATGTTAATGTCAGTACTGTTCACCACATCTTTTCCTATTTTGTCTTCCTAGCTGACAACATTGAGCATTTTCTGCCTGGAATCATTAGTCACGTCACATTGCTCACAATGCATTAAACTAGAACAAAATGGCAGAACAGGTGCAAAGTGAAAGACAGATGCATTTATATTCTCTTCATCGTCCATTTTCAGTTCAAGTTTCCACATACAGAATATAATTATCAAGGGGGCCTGAAAGGGCTGGCTTGTCTATGCAGGTGAAACCTCCACAGTCCACAGAAGCTACACATCTCTCTGGCTATTTATAAATAAAGTAGCATGAGAGAGTGACTTAGCCCAAAAGTAAAGCACAACTTGGTGTGAAATTGTCATAGGTATCTCTAGATTAGAAATGGGAAGAAAATTCTTACCCAGCAGAGTGCTGATGTACTTCAGTGGCCTCCTAAATGGCAACAAAAGGGCAAAAATACCCAGTAGCTATTAAGGTAGAGCTTGAAGGACAAGAATATGATGATGAACCAGGTTTTTGTCTGTCAGGCCATCACATGTTCCAGCTTTTTTTTCCATGTTTGCTGCTAAATCAATGTTTCTCAAAAGAAATCATGTCAGGCACTATACTAGCCATTTGTCCCAGAAAAAGGGCTGTCCTAGAAAACAAGAACTACTGCACAACAGCTACCCACCATGCTGGTTTTGCCTTATGGTCATGTTCATTTTAGGACATCTCTTCTTGTCCCATTCCACAGCTAGTTTTTGGGTGGATCGGGTACATATATGATGTAGGTCTTTGTTTTGCTGATCTGCTCTTCACAACAAGATACAAAGGCAAGGAGTTTAACTGGTATGAGGTGGAAGAATCAAGGCTAAGTAGACTGATTTGCCACAGAGACTGTGTAAGGTAATGTGTTGCTGTTATGAACTGGAAATTTGTGAGAAGGTTTTCACCCCTTGTACCCAGGGAGGGTCTATCAGTAATATTGTATAGGGGTGAGATCGCCCCGGTAACAGCTTTGGAAACATCAAACTTTGGTACAGATCTTGCTAAATTGGCCAGTGAGGAAAAAGTAACGAGGGATGTGTCGTGTCTTAAGGAGGGCCTTGGGCAGAGAAAGGGAGGTAGAAGGGTGGCAAAAAGGTTGTTCCAGAAATGGAAACAATGATGCATAAGGTAGAAAATCAGGTAAAGAACAAAGAATGGGGGAATTTTCTGAAAGAAGGAGTGCAGGTGCGTACAGACCACAGTGATGCTGACTTGCAGATCCAAGGCAGTGGGAGTCCCATTGGGCTTTCCATCAGGTCTGTGTCTGAAAAACTCGGTGTGGGAGGGTGGGCTGCAGAGGGATAGATTTTCATCCTGGTGATAGATCATGTAGGGTGGGAAAGGTGGTGGATTTGAGGTGAATAGTGTGTGATTAATTAAGATCCAAGAGTGTTAGATTAACAGCTTTGTAATTGTGTGTAATAGGGTGGAAAATAGTATAATTGCAGATTAGCAATAGTGGTGTGTTTAACTGATAACCAGTGTATTGATTACTTAATAGATCAACCAGTTTCTTAGTAATGTGTTGCTTAGTCACTAAACACTGTAGTTTCCTAAATCAGTCACGTGTTGATCTTGCAATCTAAACAGAGGGAGTTGCTTCCTGAAATAACAGTACATGGGGAGAAAGGCTCCATGACAGTTCCTGGCTAGTTTTAACTTGCTTCAGCCGCAACGAGTTTAATGACTTAGACAACTGCGAGGATGTTTGTAGGAATATTTGAAAATATCTGAATTATGCAGGAGGTCTGCCAGTGACCACAAGCTAAAAAGGATGACTCTTGAGAACATGAAAATAACAGTAAAAAGGACATACTGGGAAAGCAAGGTCTGGGAATTAAAATCGCAGGGACAGACTTTTATAGTGCACAAGCATCGTGTTTTCTCAAAGAACAAACACTGCAACGTGTAAAGGCACTGGTGGGCCTTTATCTGTGCAGTCTTGAAATGCAGGTGAAATGAACTGTACAGATGGCTAGAAGACTGCAGAAGAAAGCAGAATATAGAACCGAGGACTGAAAACTGTGGAAAAGAAGATGGCAAGGAGGGTTTGCCCAAGGGGAGAACAACCAGGAACTGTTTGAAAGCCAGAGGCAAGAAGAAAACTGAACAAGGTTGTAAAGACAAAGCATGGGAGGCAAATGAACAGTACACTGATTCAGTTATCACTTGGAAAATGCAATCCATTAGTAAGAAAGCAGCAGACACCTGTGAAGGTTGCCTAATGCCTCCCTTTGTCCAAGTGCGCTTTTCGTGAATAGTTCTCATTCCCCCATTGTTTGCAGAGGCACTTTGAACACTGTCAGGGCTGCCATGGGGTCAGGAGAGTGTGCTGTGTGCCGGCCTTCAGGGAAAACTGCTCAGAGTTAGCCAAGATAAATATTCCTTCCTGTGCTTTGTAGCTTGGAAGACAGCAGCATCCCTGGGTCTGTGTGCTGTCTGCGGAGTGGCTTTGCTAGAAAGGGCAGAAAAAAGCCCCCCAAACCAAGCTGAAGCCTGTTTCCCCCTCACCACTATACAGAGATCGTTCAAAATATGTGGGTTTGGGTGGAAAATGGGTGGGTGGGTGGGTGGTTGTCTTCTTCCCTCCCAAGAAAATGTCTTTGTTCATCCAGAAATCATCTTTCCATCTGCCTCACCTTTTGATGCTGAGTTCGGAAGTGCACAGTAGAGATGATCTTTCACCTCTTTGGGAAGGTGAATATTTTTTGTCAGCCTGAGCAACCTTCTCTCTGCCCAGACGCCCAGTGTAAAAAAGTGCTTTCTCTTTTCAGAGTAATTCCAAGCAGGACTTGTTAACCAAGATGTGTGTCTCTGGACACTTAGTGTGGGTACTGTCTTCAGCACAGACACATGCCCTGTCATTTGCGAAATGGTTTTGATTAAGGTGATGACGGGGATGCTCCTGTTAAGCCAGATGTGCATGTGTGATACCCAGCTCTTGATGTGTGCTGCTTCCTTTCCCATCCCATCCCATCCCATCCCATCCCATCCCATCCCATCCCGGACTGACCTGTGCTGGGCACCCCATAAGTACAAGTACTGAGACTGGCGTGGATGGAGCCAGGGCCATTACCAGCATAATTACAAGAGTAATAAAGACATCTGTTACTGTACCCTTGGCTTCTCCCAGAAGGATGCTCACAGTGGCAGAAACTTGCAGTGGGCTGTGCCTGGGGTAGGAATACTCTCCATGTCTGGGCTAAAACATCCTACTAGGGCAGTTTTGTGAGGGCCTTGCAGCTAGCCAATGATAGCAAGCACAGTGTAAAACCTGAGTCCCTATTACCACAGCCGTACCCACGCTGCGTTTCTCAGGCAACTGAGGTGTGGGCGGCAGTTAGAGGTTGTAATTGTTTGAGGGGGGGAAAAAAAAAGCCCATATACACACACAGAAAAAAAAAAAAAAAACCCACAACAAAAAAAGAAGTGCTCTTTCTGTTTAGCTGCAATTTCTGACTGCACTTTAGACAAATTGTCAGAATCTGCATTCCCATTGGCAGGGAGCCAGGCTCCCTGGCACGCTGATTAAACTGTGTGTGGGCAAAATGTAGGCAGATGATGGGGACCCGGTACATTGAAACCTTGGATAGCTTTGTTTTCCTTTGCTGCTGCTTTCTTTTTCTCTCCAAACTCATTGCAGGCTAGTTTTCTGACCATCCCGCATTGGATCTGTTTTGGGGCCTGAACGTCCAAGTTTGGGAGCTGAGAAGAACTATGCAACCACAGAGGCAGCTGCTCATGGTACATAACCCCCTAGCTGCTCGTTCACCTGCAGGTGAGCAGGTAACCTGCTGAGTGCAGTGAAGGTACTGGAGAGACTGAAAATGTTGGGCTAAAGCAACATAAAGGGAATTTTTGCAGGTGGATGGGAAACCCTCTTCTACAAAGGGCCAAGCCAGCCATCAAGGCATGTGCTACTGGTCCAGCATCAGCCTCCCTGGGACCTCTGTCTGTGATGGCTCCTCTGAGGAGCATGGGTTTGCTTCAGTCAGCTACGCTGCCTTCTCCAGCCTGGGGCACTGGGCTCCTTCTGGCTGCTGAGGAAGGACCAGAGCTGGGGAGTTTGAGACATGGGCTTTCTAGTCAATCTGCTGCTTAAATCTCGCAGCCATAGAATTTCCACTGCCTTGTATGTGAAAACTGGGGATCATTCCATCATTCCCAGGATACATGTCTGCCTGTCATGGTGGGCACTCTTGGTTTATACTGACGTGCTTGTTTGCTGACTTTTCATTTGGTGTCTCATTATTTCTCTCAGGGCTTGTCAGCACACAGTCAGGAAGGTAAGATGAGTTGACCCGCCTTTGGAGCCACAGCACATATTCGGTGGAGACACTTTTCAGGAACATAATGGCCGAGTTCACTTGTGGCTCAAGATTGCTCCCCTTCCACGGGGGAGCTGATGCTGCCATACAGGGCTTTACTGGATAGCTACACCTGAAGTGAGGCAACTCTGCTTTGAAATGGGTGAGCTGCACTGCACTGAACACCTCTGTGGTGTTCATCCCGATTCAGAGGCAGGGTGGTCTCTGTGCAGCCTAGCTTCTGGAGTGAGGCAAGCTGAATCCCTTTTCCAAATCCCATAGCAGTTTGATTTACATCTTTACCCAATTCCTCTTGAACTTTCTAAGAGATCTGGCACAAACAAGTCCCTAGAGGCATTTTGCAGCCCTCTGGGCTCTTGCTGCGTTTGTGATTCATCAAGATGCGTCTTGATGTTTAGCTCAGTGTGCAGTCTGACTGATGAGGCCTCCTTGCCAAGCATTAGGAGTTGCAGAAGCCCTGAAAGGGCTCGCATGTGCCAACCGTGCAGTCTGGGGCTCAGCTTCTCATGGTTACACAGAAGGGTCTGGTCTTCCAGGTAGGAGCTACCTGGAGGCTGAGGTGCCAGCTGCAGCACACCCCCGCCATGACCTGCCTCGGTGCCCAGGAGCCAGGGAGGTTTCACCCTCAGCTTCCCCAGGATCAGACTAAGGCCACAGCTGTGTGTGTGCATGCCAGTTCTACCCGTACTATTTAAACTGCAAACTCTCCAGGGCAGGGGCTTCAGCCATGTGCTTTCAATAGTAATAAATATTAATCCTTATGCTTTGCAAACTGCTTGGTTTTCAGAGGCTGGTATGACTTCAATGGAAAACACAAAAGGCCTGGCACGGTGTTTTATGAGCCTTGGGGACAGTTTAACTTGTTCGAATATGTACTTGGCTTTGAGTCACAGATGTGATCAATCAAAGGAGCAGTCTTTTCCTTCTGACTCACTAAGGCTGATTCCTTGAATTTGAGGGTTTAAATATCCACTTGATTCAAGCATTAAGGAATTTGACTTGAAAAATTCTGGATAGTGAAATCATGGTGGAGGCAACTGATATCAGCTCTGGCAAGGCTGAGGAAAGATCATTCAACTGCTAAAGATAGGGAAGTCTACTGGCTTTCATCAGCTGAGAATTGAGCTTTGTGGGCAACGTACTGTAGAGTCACTGGGGTGCCAAACCTAGAAAACTTGCCGTGTAAATTTGCTCTGATCTGGCTCTTATCTAAATGGCTTTAAAAAAGTTAAGAAAACCAAATCCACACTCATATAATGAGATTTTCAGGTTTGTCATTGCACTCCTGGGAATCCTGATTTTTCCAAAGGACATTAAAGTGAGAAGGGAGAAAAAAAACCCATGCCCCTCCTTATCCATTCAGGTACCTCCTGTTAAAGTACGATTTTTACTCCACATTTCCTCAGCAGGTATGCCTTGAGGCCTGGTGAGTTTGTGCAGTCCTTGCACTGTCCCACCTTGAATGGTGAAATGCTACTACAGTTATTGCTTTTGCTTTTTTGGCTGTGATGGGTGTGAGAAAACACTGAATTTGTTTGGCTGCTGGTATTGTAGCATTGTCTCACTGGAGTATGTCAGCCCTTGCTTATCTGTGCCCCTCAGTGCTTTTATTGTTGTGCTAACTGACCACATCATGTTGTATCCTCTTCCCACGCTATTGTCCTCTAGGTGGAAATGGAAGCACATAAAGCCTAGGTAACTTGGTCACCTAGGAATTTGTGAGCACATATGGAAGATGAATTCCCCTCTGCCAGAAAAGGCAGTGTATCACTTTGTGTCACGCGCCTTTTTTAGCTGCCTTGACTTTGACAGCTTCACCTCCTTTATGAAGATCATCCCTTCTTGATGTCATCCTTCATTCTTGCTCTCAGCTTGTTTAGTGCTGAATTGCCATTAGAGAAGACTTTGCAGCTGACTGAATCTCTGCAATGACGACTAACACCTCTAGCCTATGTGCTGCTCTCCTAGCTCAGTGCAGAACCCCAGTTTCAGACTGAGAAGCAGAACTGTACAGATGTATTTGCAGTCACTTGTGCTACAGTCATCACTTGAGTTCAGAGTACGGCTATGCTAAGCAATGCATAAGCCTCCCATGCCTCCAGACTGTGGCTTTGATCCAAAGGTTTATACCCAAGATGAAATTCAGAGGTAAGAGGTTTATTGGACTTTTTGCTGTTAAATGCTAATAGGGTCAGGACACACTGGCTGGCTGCAGAGCATGAAGATTAGCAGACAAAATAGTTAGGAAAGACAGATAGACAAAGACAAAGAAACAGGCACACTGTGGCCGTTTGCCCATGGTCAGAGCTTTGTTACTGTTAACGGTTCTTAAAGCTATTGTTATGCACAATAAATAAAAATAGGGGCTGCTTCCAGGGAGGGTGGAGGGTGGAGGGTGGAGGTTAGCTCTGCCCTGGCAGTGGCTTCCACCCTGCCAGGTGAGAAAAGGAAAGCACAACTTCAAACAAATCTAAGCACTAGCCCCTGTTTTCCTACTTAAGCAAAGCATAAATTATACAGCATTGGCCAAGTCTCCTTATTAATTTCACTCTGTAAGCAATCATAAAACATTTAGTCTTAATATGAAATATTCAAGTTCTTCTGCGATTGTTTTTGAATTCTTTATGTATAATTTAAAGAACTTGCTAACACAGAAATAATTAAACATGGATATGTCAGATTACAACAAAGCTAAAGAGGAGGGACAAGGATACTGAAAACTAAAGGATTTACTAAAACTATAACAAAGTATTTTGAGTGCAAGATTTTTCCTTGGGTAATAAAAACAAGAAATAGTCCCTGATTTTAAGACTAGGAATGACCTTGTTGATAATGTGCTAGAGCCAGTGCTGCTCAGTCTGCAAAGTATTGGATGGGGTTATTATTACTGACACTAAGCTGTCATCACACCAGATGAGTTGCCTGACTTCGCTGTGCACTTTAGTGCATTGAGTCCCAACTTTTGCAAAGGGTGCTCCAGAAAATATCACCCTGTGGTTCCCACACGTTTGAGCTAGGAAAACCCTGAGGGAAAGATTTCAAGGGATCCACCTTATGCCTAGGTAAGCTGCTTTTCACTTGAAAAAAAGGTGCCATGCTTGCTGTGATGTATCCCCGACATGTACTGTGTAGCCAAAAGGTGTTTGTACCATTGTCAAAAACAACACAAGAACTCCAGCAGGACAAACGTGTGTTGTTCTGATCTCTCCTGGTGCTATACACTTACTGGCTTTCTACGTGCACTCCCGGACTGCTTCCCTTGAAAGTAGAGGATGGTGAGGTGAGGGTGCAGACGGGTAGTTTTCAAGCTGAAAGCCTCCCTTGTTTGTTTGTGGAGCTGAGCTATGTCTGAAACCCACCAACTTTTCCAAGTCAGATTTCCTCTCTGACTCTTTCCAAAATCCCACTGCCCCCAGCTCTGTGCATGCATGCCCCCAGGAACATCCAGGTCGTTCGTGCTTCTGCTGCCCATCAGCATGCCGGCATGTAGCGCTCTGCTCCAAAACCCCAGGCTGCAACAGGATGCAGTCCCTTTGCCTGCCGGCTTTCCTGGCTACCTGGACTCTCTCTGTCAGTGGCTGGCTGCAGTGGTCTCCTGCCAAGATGTTGTCTGGTCTCATCTAAGCCCAGATTATCAGGGTACATCCTTCTTGATTCTCCAGCTGTCAGTCCCCAAATTGCTCCCTATTAGCTCTCTCACTAGCGGCACCCTCCCGGCTATCCTGAGCTGCATCGGGCGGTTGGGAAGTCTCCCCCATGCTCAGCTGGTGGGCAAGGAGGGGGTCCGTGACCTGCACCATGCAGGGAGCACAGCAAGTCCCCTGCCAGGCGCCTGCCTGTGCTGCTCTGCCAGTGCTGCCGGAGGAGTCAGAGGGGTCACAGCAGCAGCGAGCCGTGCTCCCCAGCGGCAGAGGACAAGCTCGCGTCCTGTCTGGGTGGAAACACCAGCCTGTCTGGCACTGCAGGGATGAGGGATAGGTGGCTGTGGCCATGGATGCCCTTGGGGAGGGAGGGGAAAAGGTGGGAGCCCCACAATGGTGCCAAAGTAGAGCTCAAAATGTGCTGCCAGCATGCAAAAACTCCTGTCACAGCTCAAGGGTGGGTGGCACTCTGGGAGAGAGGCAAGGGAAATCTGCCAAGAGAGGGCTTGGAAAGCAGAATGGGCTGAAGGGTTGAGAAGTGGGGAAGAGCCGAAACTGGGTGCTGTGAAGAAGTCTGGCTCAGAGGAGCCTGGCAAGTGCTGCCGGCTGTTAGAGGATTAGGGAGAGGGCGGCTGGGGCATGAAGAGTGTCGGGGCAAGGGCAACCAGGGGATGCATGGGAGAAACACCATCATCTCTGTCCCTTGCCCCAAGCCTTGGCCTCAAAGTCTTTTGCTGGTGTCAGTGTCAGCAAATCATGAATCATTACTCAGAGCCCGGAAACGGAT
Source organism: Cariama cristata (assembly GCF_000690535.1). NCBI lineage: Eukaryota > Metazoa > Chordata > Aves > Cariamiformes > Cariamidae > Cariama > Cariama cristata. Next base: position 118,475 of record NW_009630505.1, read on the forward strand.
CCCACGTTGCTTCAAGCTTCCCGCCTGATTGTCTGAGTTGTGCTGCAGGGTGGTGATGGGGTTGGCAAGATAAGAGAGGGGGCAGAACTTGCTAGATGGAGCTTGATGTTCTTCTTTGGCCAAAAAAAGTTGCTGCTATGATTATTCACCCTTTCCAAGGCTATTAGTGGGCTGTAGGCGTATAGGGTTTCAAGAAAAGTGTTATCCATTTAAAAGCCAGGCAAAAAAATCAGCAACCATCTATGTTTCTGAATAGAAATATGAATTTCTGGAGAGCCAAACACCTATTTATTATTACTGAGAAGCCAAGTACTTCTGAAAAAAATGGCTGTTTGTTGCTTCTTGTAGTTTCAAATCTGATGCAGTTGCAGGTGGGGACAGTTCAGTGGTGGGAGCTTTCACATGGATGAGTAGCACAATAGGTGCAGAAGCAGAGGGAACAGTTTGTGCATTGCATCACAGCAGCTAAGAAAGGCATATGTGAAATACCATCCTCCCATCAGCCACACAGGCATACATCTCAATTCTTTCTTCCCCAACTGGCTCCTACGTCAGGGGGCAAAGAGGAATGGAGCGCTGTGTCGGGAATGCAAGCACTGATTGCAGAGGAAAGGGCAGTCCTTGGTGAAGTGGTTATCATTCAAGCCTTGTACCTGCTCCAGAAGAGCCAGGACTTAACATTCTTCCTGAGAAAAGGGAAAGGAAGGATGGAGTGGGGCACACCAGTGTGCATTTTAAATAGCTTTGATTCTGAGTTGGAGTTCTATGTTAAATACCATGATTCATCTCTATTTATTTTGTTAAGCAGTGAGCAAGCAGAAAGTCTAGCAGCTGAAATGATGTGCCTGAAAGACTCCTGGCAGGCAATCCATCAAACAAGTATTGATTAGTACTGCCACAGGAGCCATTTTGCACAGTAAGACCTTTATTCTTTACTCTGACAAATGCTCGCTTAGATGTAAATTAGCTGAAGGTGTCCTCTCACACTCTGGAGCTGAACTAGGAACGAAGGCTTGCTTTCCTAAGAGCAGAAGTGTGGAAAGCATAGCAAAAGCCATGGCGAAAAAAATATGGCTAAGATTCCGGGCTCCAGGAGGTGTTTTTTCCTTTTATAAAAGGAAGAGAGAAGATAAACCCAAAAATTCCCCTGAGGGAGACTGCAGGGTCTAACTGAAAAGTCCTCTAGTGGGATGAAATGGCCGAACAGAGGCTTGCTGGTAATGGTGCTACTGAACAGCCCAGCCTCACTCACCTCCCGCGGAGGATAATGTGAGGGAAATCAAAAGTGAGAAAGGTATGATGGAGGTGCTTTTATAGCATTTAGCTTTGCATTACAGGTGGAAACTTCCCTGCATTGCCCCAATAGTGTGCATTTCAGTGCAACGGATGAGCCAAGCTTTGCTCTCCCAGAAGGGATCTAAAGATACTGCCCTTGATACTTCCCACCAAATGGTTAATTCCTCCTTAATTTTACAAGTATTTCTAAACTCAATGTAAATATCTGACTTCAGTTTCCAGCCATTGGTTCCATTGTATCTTTCTCTGCTTGATTAAACAGCCTTTCAGGATCCAAAATTTTCTCTCCTGCAGAGGTGCTTTTGCACTGAAATCATGGCCTATGTAGTTACTTCTTGAAGAGCTAAACAGATTGAGCTCTCCACTCCTCTCAGTACCAGGCATCTGCTCTGATCCTAGCCACAAATGCCCATTCTTGTTTTCTCTATGTCCCTACTCACGGGCATTTCAAGTACCATTACAGGACAGTGTGCTCAGACACAGTATTACACCTTTGGTTTCCTTCACATGGGGTGCAGAAACACAATCACATCTCTTGTCCTGCCCCTTGCCAAGACTTTGCAGAGGCACTGCTTGTAATACCTGGAGCTGATAGCCAGAACAGAGTGTTGCTTTTTTTTCTGGCCTCCATGGTGGTCTCTGGATGAATTTGCTCAGGATGGATGACCTGTTGGGCTTTAAGCTCCCTGAACTTCTTTTTCGCCCTCGGCTATGAAAATAGGTAGTGATGTTATGTCTCCTGGCACCATGTTGAACTAATTGTTCACTGTTTTCCCCAAAGAACTGAGGTACGCAGGTCTCGTTCTTGCACCATAACCAAAACTTTCTCCCAAACTCATGAAAAATACATGTTGGTGAAACAATCAGTATGAGCCCATGCTCGGCTGTTTGTAAAGGCTGGATGAGAGGCACCTTGCCAGTTGTGCCTGGAGAGATCTCTACGTGCATGATTTTCAGTCTCTGTGGGTGACATACCCTTGATAGCTTACAGCTAGTGCCATCTCCCTCCTGGAATGAATTAGGTATTGCCAGATCAACAGTGAGTTCCTGAGCTGGGTAGGACTGCAGACAATTGCAGTAGGTGCTGTGCTCAGTCTGTCAGCCGCTCAACACACCCATAAACATCAACCCAACACGGCGGTATATTTGAAAGCTTCACAGGTGAAGGTGAGTTAGTAGGCTGTTGAGTAACAGCAGCCAGGTAGAGGTAATATCTGGGGAATGTCCTGGGTTTTTGTCCCCGTAATGCTATAGTGAATCAGACAGTGCTTAAATGTCCGTTGCCTGTGGCTGAATGCTGACGAGAGTCACTGCCTGCCCTGGGGCAGGTAGATCACCCCAGGGCCTGGATGGTGACTCTGGGTGGAGGGGTCTGCTGCAGCTCAGGTGAGCGACAGCCCTGCTAGGTTGCCATGTGGGCAGTGAAAACGGGGGTGTGTGTGTCTGTGTGTGTGTGTGTGTCTGTGTGTGTGTGTGTCTGTGTGTGTGTCTGTGTGTGTGTCTGTGTGTGTGTCTGTGTGTGTCTGTGTGTGTCTGTGTGTGTCTTTTTGCTTCTCTTCCCCCTGCACTCAGGGAGAGCTTTCGTCTCTTTCTCAGATGTAATGCTGTCTCCATTGCCCATGGAGGTCTTGGTCTGGGGCTGCTCGTGTACTACCTTAGTTCTCATCCTGGCAATATGCAAACACCTTGCTAACCCGCAATCTTTGTATGATACGGATTTAGTTTAGGTTTAGGTGATTAAGACATTACTGTAGTCAGATGGCCAGTCCATCTTTTGGAAGGGTGTTACTGGACCTGAAATGAAGCAGTACATCCATGTTTCATCTCAGCATGGTTCAGCTTGCATCACCAATGCACCTGAAGTTGCATTAAAACAACTAGGCAATGAAGTACACATCTTATTATGTCCCAGAGTGTTAGATCTTGCAGGAAATAATGTGGCAGAGAAAGAAAATGAATCAGTCTCTTCCATACCACTGCCTAAGTCCACTTTTTATCTTGGAGAAAATATTTTATTACAATGCTTTGGCTGCACTGATTCTGAATTATTTCAACTCCGTTAGCTTCAATGCAAATTTAGCCCTGGCCAAAGCTAAAACTGTATAGAGCCTACCTAAATGCATTTTGAACTGAGGCTGGTGTTAAATGTAATGATCTTAGCAAAGCTGTGGCTTGTACTCCTCAGATTTTATGTTTTTTGTTTGTTTCTTAAATTTTTTTTCCTTTGCAGCTGCTTATTTTAGGAACAGGTGGCAGGGGAGAGGGCGAATGCATCTATAGAGACGTGTTCAATCTCAGCCATTTAAACAGCAATTAGTTGTAATCTCTTCTAATTTATTAACTTGTGCAGGGTCTCATATCACAAAATATTAATAAGGGCTGGGCAGGGAATTCAACAGCAGCAAACTATCGGTATGCATTTAATTGAGTGTTCATCCTATTAAATTGTAGTGATAGTACAATTTGGAGACACTCCATTGTGTAAACTGATGTGACCTCACCTATTTTACTCCGTGTTTATAGTCACCGGGGACTTTCTGTACTTCTCTGTTGTTCTTGGGGACCATTTTTACTTCACAGCTCAAGTATTGATTTCTTCTATTAGGGACAGGCAGAAAAATCATGGAGAAGCACAGAGCAGGATCCAAACAGGGCACTTGAAGAGGAAGACCTGTAACTACGAACCATTGGTGCCTAATTCCACCATTAATTTTTCAGGAAAGGAGTCAGAAGGGACACCTGCAGTCAGACATACACACTGGCTGCAAGGACTGACAGCAGCTGGTAGGGTCTTATGCACCACATGCTGCTCTGCTTTGCCTCCATGGTACTACCACTTCACCACTGCTTTTCATCACCACTTTCACCATCAGTGCCTTTCTTTGCTATATGCACTTCTGGGCTCCCTCCTTGCGACACCTCGGTTTTTTTCCTGCTACATGTGGATGCCAGCAACCATTAGCAAGATACTGTAGGGCTGGTTCTTCTACATGGCTGCCTAAAATGCGACAGGAAGAATTTTCCAAGGACCTAGCAGCATCTTTACTGATTTTTTCTAGCTGTACAATTGGCCAGCCCACAAAAATAGGGGCAAGGAGCTGGGGGTGGGGGGTGGGGGGT
>NW_009630506.1:0-21380 GCF_000690535.1 Cariama cristata
TTTGTACTGGCAAGGTTGGCGGGTAAGGATCGTTAGTAGTACAGCAAAACCACCTTGAAAAATGCTGTCTTGATTTTCCCATGTGCTACTTAATCTGTCACGCAGATATAGAGTGCTGGAGAACAAGTTCTCTGAGCAAAATTATTTCCTGATAAAATCTGTCCCAAAGTTCTGCCAAATCTCCACATCTAAATGTCTACAAAAGTCTAAAAATGACTTATCAGTTGTATGCGCATGTGGTAATTCTTTGAAGATTAGAGCATGTGGAGGGCTACTTCGGTAACTGACTTCTGTTAACCTGCCTTCCATCATAAACGAGAAAAGGTTTGCAACAACATCAGCTGATACAAAATTTATTTCTCATTTCTTTCCCAGTATTACACTTCCAACAGCCTTCTACTTTCCTTTTCCTACAAGTTAACACCCCATCGGAGGCGTTAGCTTTGTACTGCTTGAACTCGGAAACCTTGTCTCTGGGGGAGTGAGGAGGCCGTAATTACTACAAACTGCTGGTGCTGATGGTGAAAGAAAACTTGATATTCACAAAACTCTCAGTAGAAGCTGGATTAGGCCTTTATTAAATCGATACCTCTAATTGATACCTTGGCTAGGTCTCCAATGGAGCATGAGTTCAGTGATTTTAAAAAAACTATTGTTCACTAGATACACATTAAATTGACTTTTAAGTAGTGTACAATTGCTGTCAGTTACTATGCTACCCAGAAATCTGAACTGTCAGGTGTCCTTAAGTCTTGTTGATTTCGATGAATGTTTTAAGTGCTACCAGAAATTATATGTATAGTGTATAAAAGCAATGTTCAAATGTAGCTGTAACACAGTATTATTTAAAAGACTCAGACCGTCAATATAATTATATATGCTTTACTCTACTTTTGTACAAAAATGTAAGAAAAAAGAATGTGTGACAGAATAGCAGATAAATGCATTAGTAGTTTATGGTAGTAAACTTGGCTAGGGAGGAGAGAGCTTATTACTAGCTTTCCTTGGGATTTGCAACTTTTTAAAAAAGAACTTTCATGTCAGGAATTTTTTAATTGTTATATTGAAAACATCCTCCACCTTTCATGTTCTCCTCCAGTATTCAAGCTGCTCATTGCAAATATAAAATAAATCAAAGATAACCAAAATGGAAGATGGGAAATGAAGCACTCAGTAAAGAAAAAAATGAAAACTTTAGTAAACAGCCTGCCTTTTCACACTGTTTGAAAAATTCTTGACACCATATTTTTGTTAATTATAATATAATTTGAAATTATAATTTCTTTTAACCAAGACTTTTTTACCAGACAGCTGGTGTCCAGCTGGTGTCCTATGTGCCAGAAGTCAAATATGAAGACACACCTTGATGTACTACATTGTAAAATTGTCAGAGTAAGACATGGATTTTAAAACTGCAGGAGTGAACAGAAGAGATGAGCATCCAGAGAAGTGGTGGCTGCCCCATCCCTGGAAGTGTGAGGCCAGGGTGGATGGAGCTTTGAGCAACCTGGCTGGTGGAAGGTGTCCCTGCTCATGGCAGGGGGGGTGAAACTAGATGGTCTTTAACATCCCTTCCAACCCAAACCATTCTATGATTCTTTGTTCCTGTTTGTGATTATTTCAATGCATTTTTTTCTACATAGCATCATCTATTTACTTCTATTTTAAAATAATTTTGTCTTATGGAGAACTTAATGATTTAGTTAGTTATTTTTTTATTTTTTAATTTTTAGGTTTTTTTGAGGCTCCATAGGCAAGTGTAGTTCTATAGTTCTCTGTTCTCCTCAAGGACAGTGGGAATGAGTTTTTTTCATTCCTGAGTTTATGTTGCTCTCTCTTTAGAACTAATCCTTACCACTTTGATTTTCCTGGCTTTTCAGATTTTAAAAGTTTTGTGAAAGAGTGGTGAGAAGAAAGGCTATATGAGAACAAGGATTGCATGTTACTTTGATTTCCTTATGAAATAATTATGATTTCTTTTTCTAGATACTTTCTACCAAAAAGATTTGAACAGCTATTTAGCAGCAATAAAAGTAAACTCTTCGTGGTTTTCATTTATGCAGGTTTTAAAAGAAGACATTACAATATGAAAGTTACTGCATAAAAATGTGCATGTGAAGTTGCAGCATGACGGTTACCTGGAAAGTTAATGGACAATAATTAGTATCGGTGAGCTGAGAGACTGAACTAAAATCTTCTGGTTTGAATTTGATGGTTAACAGCTTGGTTTCGCAGTTGTTTGAATTTTTGTAATGTTCTGTTGTTTTGTGTTTGTTTCTCTTTCTCCCTTTACTGAGAATGGACTCTGCTCCATCTGTGTTTCCTGTCATTGTGAGCTATATCACTTTCCTTACAGTTTTGAAACTTAAAGGAATTCTGAAAATCCTTCATTCTCAGAGATCAAAAGCTACTTACTGGGTAAGTCAGCTTTGCTAGAGCTATTTGAAGTAATATCTGCTGACAATCTACCTACCAAATCTCTTGCTTGCCAAAAGTGTCTGAGCCAGTAAGTTAAGTAATGCTACAAATGTGATCAGTATTCTTATTTTTCATCTAGGTATTACCTATGCTTCTTTACCCTTGAGTCAGTTGTCTTCTGACCAATTCTATTTAAGAATTAGTGGCTGTTTTCTGATCCCACTGATTGGAGTGGTTTCAAATCTAATCTTTTTTTTTCTTTTTTAAGGAGTTGTTCCTCCATGTTTCAATTGAAGGCAGCGTGAAGAAGACTGTAGTGCTTAAACAGGGCTATAGCTGAATGTATTTCCTTCTGAGCTCAGTTAACTTGTGATCTTCGATTTCAGCTGGAGCTATGACTATGATAGTTGTACACAACAAGCAAATATACCCCACCAATAGAAGTGTGTGACGCAAAGTTACATAAAAAAGGAAAAATAACATTGTTTTGCAGCGAGCAAATGGAAGAGGCAGTGAAGCCATGCATAAAACTTTTTACTTTGTGCCTTGTCTTGTTTGCTGTTAGTCTTACCTCTGAAGAGTAAGGGCTGTTTAAAATACTTTGAAGCTCCTCTTGTTGTAATCACTACGTTCCATTGCATTCACGTTGCCTCGGTTTGTCTCAGGCTTCACCTAAGTCTGTCTTTGTTTCTACATGTTAGGGTCCCTGCAAGTAAGTAGACACGTTAGTTGTTTGTAATTCGTATTGAAACCAGCGGGACAGATAAAATACAGAAAATGCAGAAGTAGTTAAGGGAATCTCACATGAAATGGACTCCTACACAATAAAGCATTTCCCCTGATCCTGGTGAACGCAAAACTTTATATTATTAAAATTTTCTTTTTATTTTTACATTATGTAGCACTTTTCAGCAGTACATACCAAAATTATACAGAACCGCAGTTGACATAATGATGGTTTTCCAAGCAATGTACAAAAAGCCTAACTCATTTTTGAGTGCAGTCTGCATAAAATCTGAGTTGTATGGATTCATGGTAGTTCTCTATTCATTATACCATATTTTGGAAGTTTTATATGACCCTGAAATGTAGTTCTTTTTCAAAAAATACAGCTTTAGCTTGGTAAATTTGTTAAGTTTGAAAACTGAATTGTAAAACTTCCCAATGTTGAGATGTTCCCAATTTGAATGCCCCCTTTTTTATTTTTAAACAATCTCTGGGGATTCTTTCTAAATGTAGATGAGGAACTCATGTTTTGTTTTTTGGGTTTTGTTTGTTTGTTTTTTTTCAAATATGGCCTTTTATTGCTGGATTATTTCTAATACAAATTCGTATGTGGATTTAGCCAAGAGATACGGTACTGGTTTGTATTGCTGTTTCTGACTGCCAGTATTGTTCCTAGTAATGATTGCAGTACAGACAAAAAGCACTGCCCACAGCTTGAGCTTGATTGTACGCTCTGTCATAGAGAAAGTCAAGGGAAATACAAGCTTTAATTTGTGAAGCAAACCAAAAAACCCGTATGTTCATTTCAGCTGTTCCAGTAAGAGCAAAGTAATCTCATAGTCAAAGAGGAGTCAGACGAGGCTTCCTGCTGCTCCCCCACTTCATCTCTATCAGTCAGTTTGTGTGAGGAACAAAAATACTGTATAAAGAGTGTGTCCTCTGAAAAATACTTATGACGTGCTTATTCCAGCTTATTTCCTTGCTTTATTTTATTGCATTTTGTTATTGAAAGAAAAGGCTGACATATTCCTCTGTGGCTTATGCCTTTAGGAATATTTAGGTAGTCCCACTGACTAAGATTTTCATATTAATACAGAATGTAATCAGCATGAAATTGCAAAAAGAAAGCCATCCTTCTATTTTGGCAATGAAAATGCAGAATAAACAACTCAAAAAATTAAGTCTTCTATCTGTCTTAAGCACATGATGGGTTCATGAAGTAATTGTTATCTTACAAGTATGACTTACAGCACGAGAAATGAAAAATAAAATAAATACTGTGCTGTTATTTTTTTATTATTATTTGAAGACATTCCATGGTGTGTGTCAGCGCATGCAGGGAACATTGGACAAGTATTTAAAGAAATTCAGCTGCTGTTTGGGAAGGATTTTGAGAGAAAACTGGAAAAGCTATTATACAGTCTGCTACTTTATGTTTTAGAAGGTTACAAACTTACAAAATAGGTAACAAGACTGAGTAAACAAATACTTTGATGCCTTCTGAACCACTGGGGAGTTTGCCTAAATAAGAGAGACATGAGCTTTTAATTTTTAATACAAGTAAACCTTCTTTCAAGTACCACTTTTTGTGATACAGCAACTGCAGATCATAGAAAAATATGGCTGAAGGAAGCTTTTCAGAAGTCATCCAATTTATTTCCCACTCATAGGAAAGGATCAACTAAACCATTTACGATTAGTATTAACTCTGTTTTCGAAGTATCTTTGTTCAGTACTTCAGTAGTTTTAATACTTTTTACAGTTAGCTTTTCCTAAGACATTCTATACATAGGCTTTTGGTTTAGTGTCATTAGCGCTTGTTTTTCCTCTCCATTTTCTACTGGCACGATGTTGTTGTCCCTGCCTTCCCCCCTGCCCAACTTTTCTGCTTCCAATAAGGTTTTGATACTTTAGGTTCCTTTCTAGTTTCTGGTTTTTTTTTCTGTTTTATAGATTTTACATTATTGGTAGTAATTAGATTATAATTACTTCTATCCATTAGTACTATAGGAGACTTAAAATCAACTGGGGTGTGCACCGGTAACAGCCACGAAGTCCTAGGTCACTGCCAGTTTGTTACACTATTAAAGAATGTCATGGTGGGTGCGTTTTTATCTCAGAAAGAGTTGCAGAGTTAAGTAGGATAATGTTACTGTGTCAGGATAGTGGGAAAATAAATGCATAACAGCTGTTATTAGACACCTTAAGTACAAAATAAGTCTGTTCCCAAGAACACCATTGTGAATGAAAAAAAGAGAGAGAGAGAATAATTCCTTCCTACTGGCTTTTAGCATAGCGGGGTAAGCTGCTTTCCACCTTCTTTCTGATGTTTTTCAGGATTTCTCCAGATAGACTAGGGACTCCTATACAGGGATTGCTACCCTGGCAGAAAATTCAGGTGTCCAATCTTTATTGGGTTTGGTTTTACTCAAGATTCTGTAAATTACAGGAAAATCAGTACTTATGGCAGATTTGCATTATTATTTGGTTTTGATAAAAATGTTGGTTTCGCCAAATCTTCTGGAACTTTCAGGAGATTGGAGGGAAAAAAATGCAAGTTACTTATAAACTTCTATTTGTAATTTCTGCTACTTCTTAATTGATGTCTGTATGTTTCCATTTTTAGGTACTGCACTGTTGTGCCCGACCCATTGCTTTCTCTGGTTTCCAGAAACTGGTATGTATGAACTTGCAGTAAACATTTTAAGTGATTAAAGCCGTGTAAAGGACAGTGAGTTACAGGTGAAAATCTCTCTTCTGAATTAGCAATAACATGGGAAGTATCCAAAATAAGTTAGTGCATCTAACACATGTTCCCAGTTCCCATGGGAATATGTCAGAAGACAAGCTGAGTTACCAAGTTAACCAAACAGAAATTTGTCTTACAATTTTTCTGTTTGTTCAAAGGGGACATGAATATTTTGTTTCCTAATCTGCACAATTACCCTGGAGCTCCTGTTGCAATGTGTCAGTACAATGACAGCTTCCCCTGAATGACAACTCATAGCTATAGTGAAAAATGACAGGGTTTGTAAACCAGGGTTGTTTAAAGAAAAGACTCAGTTCTTGAGTGACTCTCTCTCAGTTAATCATTACTGCATTTTACCACACACCTTAAATACACTTATTTTAAAATGGATCTAACTGGCATGCTTAAATGGACTTGTAATAGCGTTTAACACAGAATTCACTGTAGTAGCACCTACTAACATAATCTTGTTGAGGCAATTAGAAGATGCTCAGAGCCATTCTACACGTTCTACAATACTACGGACTTGTTTTTACCAGATCGCAATAGGTCTCAGAGTTTGTAAACGTTCACCTTAGCAGCAGGCGTTTTTATCATGCCTTTTGTTGTCACTTGGGCAGTTGCTGTCACTAGCCTTTATTCTAAAGGCGGCCTTATTTTTCACGTAGCATAAGCCACTACTTATCTCCTTGAACGTATATTTGTGTGGAAGTCTGTTATATATGATATTTCATTCTATTTATCCTTCAGTTTAATTGCATCTTGCTTAACAAAAAAGGTGAAATGAGTATTTTACACTCATGAGCATAGGAAAGGAGTCTTGGACAGAAAGCTGACTGGGAAGCTCTCACATGATTTTCATGCTCATGAATGTAACTAGAACTCTGACTATAAATCACCGTAAGGTTTGCTATGTATTTTAAACACGAGTTTTGGAACTTGAACTCGTATCTATGCTATACATTGACTGTATTTAGTTTCAGCTCTTGGGACAAGGGATTGACTATGTAACCTTTGTATGGCAGCTAGCACGAGCCTCTATTTGTACTTGCAGACTAGGGGAATTGCTGCAAAATATGTGTCTAATTCTAATAATAATGTGGTGTGTCCCCCTCCCCCTGAGAAAAATAACTCCCAATCTTATAAGTGCTTTTGAACACTTTCAAAATGTTCAGAAAGTTTTAAGGTGTACTAAGGCAGAAGTCTTAACATAAGTATGGTGCAGACATTAAAAAGACTAATGCTGTTGTGCTGATTTCATTTTTCTTTTGTTGTATAAATATATACATATAGTACCTAAAAAAAATATTGGAGTTGATCTGAATTGGTTCATAAAACCTTGCTGGTTTGCAAATCATTGCGATATTTTAACTGCACTGCCTGGTTCTGAGTTAGTATCTGCAGGCATCCTGCAGTGTATTATGCCTTGGAATTGCATCTGAAACTTGTGGCTACACAGTACTGTTCCAGAAACTTGGTATTTAAGGTTGAAGGAACAAAGCAACTTCTATGCAAGATCTCTGGTGTGAAATTCTGGTCATGGTAACTTCTATAGCTTCTCCTTTGCTTAAATAATGCTGATGGGTTTGTCTTTCCACTGCACTTCAGTGGAAGAAGGGTTTTTTTGACTCTGCTTTCAGCCTACCTTCTTGTATTCGTCATGTTTATGGCTGTTGATTTTCTTGAGATGTTCCTGCAATGCTTAAGGAATTCTTCTCGAATTAATCATGCCATATGTATTTGGTACCAAAACCCAGAGACTTTGAAAGGAGCATTGCTTCGTACAAAGTGTACACATCTATATGTTTTATTCAGTATATGCAGATATCCATGGTTGGTAAATATTTGGTATATTGATAGTTGAAGAAGGTCTCTCTGAAAAGGATGATGATTTTGAATTTCCAGTAATGAAATGATAGTCAAATAATTTCACAAACATTAAATAACCTTAATAAATAAATAGGATTTGTAATGTTCAGCAGTTGATGACTACAACAATTTGTTTTCAGCAGTTGAAAGGCATTTAAAATATTCCTGTATTTAACTGTGTTAATGCTTAAATGATATTACTTAGGATAACAATAGGACTTCTAACTTGTATTTCTATTACTTATATGCCTATAAGGTTTCTCACAGACATTTAGTACTAGTCACTGTGGGACAACTGACTTTACCTAATTAGCATTCTCAAGATCCAGTAACTCGTTTTCCTCCACCCCCATGCTATATATAATTTTCATGTGATGGGTTATAAAAATCTCTTATTCTGATGGCTCAGTAAGCCATTTTTCAGTAGAGTTGGTTCAAAATGTTCTGCAGTCACAGATAGTATTGCCTGGCCATTTTACATAAAGCAAAGCTGAGTTCATATAATAGAAACAGAATATATAATGTATGGCAAATAGCATTTGTGATCTTTCTGCTCCCAAATTCCATTACCTGAAACTGAATGAATTCTTTTGTTTTGTTTCTGTTTGTGATCACTAATTCACCTGTTTCCTGTGTCTCAGGATAGCTGGTCATAAATGAATGGATCTACGTCTAGCGAGTCCAGCAATTATTTGAGCTACTGTATAAGTGTTTTTTAGAATTGATGACATGACTGAGACTAGATGACAAAACATAAAGTACTGTACCTTAAGAAAAATGTAAAGTTAGTGTCATATAACATTTATTTGATGCTAGATAACCTAATCTAAGTGCATGAAATAATTGTCTTCACGTACATGAAGATAAATAGCTTTTCCTGAACTAGCAGGCTTTTCCATACAAAATGCTATTATTGTACTAGTTTTCCCCATTTTTTTGACAAATTTTACAACGGCCGTAAATGGAAAGTGTGATATGTCTACTTAAGCATTACAGTATTAATAGAGGGCATTTTCTTGTGATTCTATGTAATTGAAATCAATGACATTGTTACTTGAAAAAATGTTTTATAGCCCCGTCATTTGAAAGAAACGCTGTTTCCTCCCATTCTCCCACATATCTAAAAGTCAAAATATGTGGAATCAGATGCAGAAGGATTGTCAGCATGTGTGGCTGGAATTTTATGATCGTAATGCTACCTTTCGCCATAAATACCTGAAATGGAGATCTGCATCTCTTATTCTAACAGACTAGAATACTAGCAGACTAGTCACCTGGTATGGCAATGTTTGAGTGGAAACGTCAGTTAGTTCATTCTGTTCTGATAATAGCACTACCACATCACAAGGGTTTGTCAGGAGAAAAGTGTCCGTAGCACGTTGTTGGTATAAAAGAAAAGTCAAATAGTGTTATCAAAACCACTTAAAAATATTATAACAGTTTCAAAGGTTTTTTTTGTGATGAGTTGGAAAGTATTTCCCCTCATGCACATACAGAGGAAATGAAATGAAGATGTATCTTCTAAGCATGAAAATTGCTAAGGATTCTGGGCTAAGGTGAATTACCTGCCAGGCAGCTACTTCATATCGTATTTGCTAAGTTGATTTGGGGTCCAAAACAAGCTGTCTGAAATTTTTACCAGAGGTGTAGTGGATGTCTGCATTTCATCTGACACACTGATCGCCCACACCTAACGAAAGTAACATTGCTGGTACATCAGTAAACTAAATCAATACGGGTTCACATGAGGAATTTCACGTCTGCTAAGTACTGACTATCCTGTACCTGTTTGGACATCTCCTTGTTACTCCTGTTTTGTGGAGAAGCAGTTCTCATTTTGCTTTTTGTAGCTAAGAGTAATTTAACAGATATTAGATGGCAGCATTTGAAAATGTATTTATTTCTCTAGATCTCTTACTGTAACTTTTTGTCCTCAGCCTCATCAGAATGATCACGATGCCAAATTTGGTCTCGGAGAACGCTATCTTTTTTTGTTAGAAACCCCGACAATGACTTCGGTGTATTTGTAAGGATGCTCCTTATAGAGACTATCTCCTTCTCTTTCCTGGCTTTCCTTCTTTAGCCTTTGCTTTAACTCCATAGCAAGCAGTCAGTCATCCTAAATACCACAAATAGTTATACAAAATAATATTAGAGTTCCCATTGTACTGCTGAGGCTGAAAAACATCTCCCTATGAAACACCAGGAAAAACATACTTTCTTTTGTCACTTAGCTTTCTCATTTAGTGTCTTTCTGAAATTGCGTCTGAATGTTTGGGTGTGGGACACCCTATGTTTGGTAATCATAGAAGTGGGCCTACATGTGATTATTCCTAACTTGTTCCATTAAAATAAGTAATGCAATTGTTGTTGCTACACTAACTAGAAAAATAACAGCTGCATGCTGTTTTTAACATGTTACGTGTACTGGCAGTCTGTGTGGGTGAGGTATTAAGGCCTCATTGGCAGATGTTTTGGATGACTTCAATATGCACAACTGGCAAATCCCCAAATGAATTATGGAGGTCGCCTCAAATGAGTTACATTTCTTGAAATTAGCTTCTGTAAAATCTCAAGTGGCTAGGTGGCATCTTTTGAGCAGCCAGGCGAGTGAAACTTTTCACTCGCTGCATAGCAGTCATTGTCTTGCATAAACACATCAGGAGTATCCTGAATAAAGCCTGATGATATGTGATGAGTAACAGAGAACACACTTTGTTTTTAAGCTGCATATGCCTTTTAATTTTCCTCATAAGAAGATATACATGAATGTACTTTCACATAGCTCATTGGATTACAACTTGAAAGGTATTTTAGTATTTGTGTCACTTTAACTGAAGTTGTCATCACCAAAGTACTGGGACCTAGTAAGCACACTAGTTAATGATGCATAGCTTTCTGGCTTGGCTGGAAAGAGATTTCGCTATTCCTGTGTGAGTACAGTTCTATTGACTTTTTAAGGCCAGCTGATAAGTAAGTAGAACATCGCCACCTTTTGGTCATAAAGAAAAGATATACAGTTAAAGAAGAAGCAGTATGCAAGTTGGGGATGCTGCAGCAAAACTACTTAATAGTATATTCATTTGTAATGTAACTGCTCGGTAATGGTAGCCCAGCTCAGTAGAGGTTGTAGGCATCGTTTCCTTTGATTGTGTGTATTGCATACCATGGTGATGTGTTTAGAGAGAATATATTATGCTACATACTAATTATGTTTTCCTGAGGACTGAATTACATATGCATTGTGAAGATAGTATGAAGGCTACCATGGTTACCGTTGTGCACCCAGCAACTTATTTTATACAGTGCAAATTAATCTGAAGTAATGCTTGAGACAGAAGAACGTTGAATAAGGAATGCTAATGTCTCAGCTGAAAGATGGAAATTAGATAGGAAAAGCACAGCTTTATTGAAGATTATATGTCAAACTCAGCATTTATAAATGAATGCACCTGTAAGACTAAACCGAACAGTTCTGTCCTGCATAAAAAAACCCCGTAACTCCAGGCCTAATCAACACACAGGAGGGCACACTGCTGCTTTACCAAGGATATTCCCTGAATAGGAGTTTTTTCCCTTCCCGTGATTTTAACGCTGTATTCCTGCAGTTCACACTATAATTGGGGATTATTGCTATGTCAGAAAGAGAGTGCATGATGCAGACATCTAAACCCTACGCAGGTTACAGTTGCTAGGGACAAATCTTCTGGCCAAAGACTCCCAGATGGTGAGGAGTGAGCATAGCACAGCTCTCCTTCCTGTCTTGACAGCTCAGTTTTGCTCATGTTATGTTGCTGATGTGGCTTCTTAGTCAACTTGTCCCATCAGTGTGAGATGTATGGCAAAATTAACATGCCAGCTGTACATAATATGTGGTTAGAATTCTTACCTGTCCTTCTTTACATGTCCCTTTTGCATTGGGACAAATCACTTTTGTAGACCAAGAGAATCCAGTCTAGAGCATTCAGATCCAGATTCCTCCCCAGTTCTGAACACAAAACACTGCTGTTGTAATTTCTAGATGAGAACTTTGAGAAAGGGTCAAGCGAAGACATTGGATAAGCTCCTGACAGAGTGGCAAATGTCCTACTTGAATGTTTGCACTAGATTCTCTGTGCCTATTTATATCAACACATCATAAAAGCACTACGAATATCTGCAGAACAGCGCTGTGTAGTGTCATGGCCACGCCTCTTGATGCTTTTTTTGCTGCCATAGCAGTCTTGGAGAGTTTTGCTGTTGATTTTGGCTGCAGCAGCTGCAAATACCTAGCAACAAAGATCTAATTTAGCTCTAATGAAGCCAATCACTTGCTTGTACATGTTTGTACAGTATCATGACTTTAAAGCTGTTTCAGAACAGGAAGGTGCAAACTTTGAGATGAGTTTAAAAATCCTCTTAATCCTTAAATTTGATTCTTATCATTTTGCAAAAATGTCTGTAACATTGGACACTGAACATTTAATCTTTAGAATAAATTCTGCCATATCTTTAGATTCACCAAAATGCACAAACAGTTGGATCTAAGTTAACTTAGCTAACTTTATACTGAAACAGATGAGGGAATCCTTGTATCATGCATTCTGCTGGCTGAGCAACATCATGTTCTATGGGGCTGGCAATTTTTGGCAAAAGAGTAATGGCAGCAAACAGTTGGGAGGCAGTAACTTCAGCTTCCACAGATGTTCCAGCAGTGAATAGTTGCCCAAGGCAGAAGCTTTGATGCTTAAGTGATGGAATGTTTATCTTAAAAACTAGAAATGAAGCTACTAAAATGCGTAGGCACCTTTTCCAAATGTTATTCATTAAAACAGTTCATTGGCTTATGTGACTTGTAACTGTATTATTACTATTTTTCATTAAAAACTGATTTGCTGTACATGGTAAAACACTTCAACGAAAGTAAAAGTAAAGCTTTTCAACAAAATTCCTTGATAAAAGAAAATACTGAGTTTCAGTAACTTCTTACTTTTTAATGATAATCACTTTTAAAGTGATTCTACAACGTTCTTAACAGTCTGATATTAAGTATGACTGAAGATGCGTAACTGCAGGATTAAGCACTGGACTCCTTTTACCATATTATATGATGAATGTCTCTCTTGCAATGCTTTGAAATGTGATACAGTTGGGAGTATCTGTCTGCTAGATGTAAATCAGAAATATTTTTTGGCTGCTTACTTTGTACTTTAACAGAGCCTTAAGATTCATATACATCTTTCTTTTTTTTCCCTAAGAACATAGCTTAATCAATATTTTTGTCGAAGCTTCTAATCAGAAGTAATTGTTTGCTCAAGGGAGTATAACAGAGAAAAGCTGCCATGATTTATGATAATTAAACATAATTAAGTTTCTTACAAAAGTTGTTATATATCATGCACACATTTTCTTTTTTACATGACGAAACTTTCTTCTAAGGCATTTTCAGAAGAAATGTCAGGTTACTAGCTGAATATTTTGGAAAATTATTAACTGCTGATTCAGATTTAAGTATTAATGATTCAGATTTAAAGTATTAATCTTTGTGTTGAACTAAAAAAGAGCTGCACGGATGTGTAACAAAGAATCAAGGACATTTCTTCATATCTGTTGAAGGAAGTTCACATTTAATCATCAAATTCTTGGCAAGAATATTTCTGCAACCTGTGTCAGTGGAATATATATAAGTTTAGAATGGAAGTTTATACAATTATCTGATTATCTAATTTCAATAATAAAATAATTGAGTTATCTAAATGCCTGTCAGTGGAAGACCACTGGAAATAGTAGATCTGTAATTATGTATAGAAACCTTAGCTTTTCATTCTGATGAAATCTGCGTATTCTCTGAACGTCTCTTCTCTCTTGGTGAAATGGTGGCTTTCTATTAGTTTTTGTTAATGCTTCCAGTTAGTGATTTAATTTGGGGGGGGGGAGGGGAAGGAGGAATCATATAAAAACCTTTTGCAGGTTTCCCTTTAGCTCTAGCAGCAGAAACAGTTGACTTGTAAAGAAAAGACTGTACCTGACCAGCTAAACAACTGAGGGCTCCAGGTAGGTCAGTTGTTGCCTTTGCTTGTAGGGCTGGACACGGCAGTTATGGTAGCAACACATTTCAGATATTGATATATCAGGCAAGGTGGATAAGGCATTTTTCAGCGCATCTGGTTCTTTGGGTGGATGGACACACAGATGGAGAAGTTCTGAGTGACTGAACATTACTGAGGTTATTCAGCAAGCTGGCACAAATTTGTTTCTCCGCTAGGAAGCCTGCAGTAGAGCTGAAGGCCATTACAACTGAAAACCTGGAACTGAAAGGACAGAAGGCAACAGGGGAATACAAGGAAAACTATATTAATTAATATTATTCTTTGAAGATTAACTTTTAAATTAAAATCTTAAGTTAACTAGTTATAGAGGAAGTTTGCACGTTAAGAAATAGAAGGAAATGGTACAAAAGCAACTGACTCCATTTACAATCCAAATGAAAGTACAGTGTTGCAATTTATGATACTTTTAAAAATTAGGACTCATCCTACAAACACAAATCATTACAATGAGACAAACGAAACAATAGTCGTTTGCTTGACAGTAGCCATAGCAGGGCAGTGTCTGCTAAATTATATTCAAATTAATGAAGTGTTGAACTACTTACCTGTTGAATAGCACACTAAATTACCCTTTTGAAGCAGGGTACCCATTGCTTCAAATGGTGTTAGCTTATCCTTCCCGCCCCTTCTGCTTTACCATTTTGTAAGTGCCCTGATTTCTGGCAACTTTTGGTGTTGTACTTAAGCTGTATAATTTAGCATAGTGAACAGCTGAGATGGGCAAGCAGTGTGCATATCCAGCAATTTCTTTCATGTTTTGGGGTAATTGTAAGCACAGAATAAAACTGATTATTTCAGCACATGTAGCAATAGTCACAAAAGTTGGTTTTAATTTTAGATTTTGTCTATTTTGTCTATAGCCAATAGAAAGTGGAAGGCACTCTGTGTTGGTTAAGCTCTCTGCTCAAGATGGAGGGAGCCAAGAACTACCACAACTACACTTACCAAAGATTCCCATGAATCTCTTTCTTTTGTAGCACATTGTGTGACTGTGGAAAAAAAAGTTGGATTTGTGTGTTGCCTGCAAGCTCATCACTTCACTGTTGAGTAATTTATTTATCCATTCTCTGTGAGTGAATGCAGTTTGTTGTCATGTTTGATTGTTAAGACTTTTTACAAGGTCTTTTAAGGCATAACTCCATTTGGAATAACTCTAAGGTTATTCTGTCCTTAAGGCGGAAGTAGTAACTCTCTCCTATTTTCAGTGAAGCATATGTAATGTAGAGGCAGAGAGTGGTGCCAGTGAACTAAATTCTTCAGTGTGGAAGAAAAAGAGAGTCCCAGTGAGCAGACTTTTGCTCATTTAGTCCCTGCAGAGAAATGACATTTGTTCTCTACAGCATTTTCTCTTGAGAGGACCAGTTATTGGCTTATGTCACAAGCAGTCTACCGTTCCTCAGTGATATATTCCTTAAGGCATACATGGATCACTTTCAATACTCAGTGATCCAAATTCAACTCTTACTGATTGTATGAATGTGCTGTGGCGGTGAGAACAGAAATTGTTCTTGTGTATATGTTAAAGTTCATCTGGTTTTCTTCCTGATGCAGTGCTGCTAGGTGTTTCTCCCGCTGTATCTTGTGTGTATGGATATACATATATATGCTTGTATGAATAAACGGCTTCAGTGGCCTTTCACTATTAATTGGCTGGCCCTAATTCTCCCCAGCCCCCTGCCACCGATACAGACTTGCAGCGTCTGTCTAGATCATCAAAATAGCAAGGGCTCCCCTTCTTCCTTTCCCCACTGCAGCTGGTTTGAGGGTAAGTAGCAGACAATGTATGTAAGTAATAGACAATATTGCTAACTTTTTTGTCGTTCTGAGGACGATTAAAGCAACCAAATTCGAGACATGTTGAGGTGAAAAAAATTACAATGAGAAAGTGCTGTAAAATTTGATGGAAAGCATATGGGTATCTCCCCACATGCCTTATATCTCTATTATTGGACTTCACTGGTGACAATTTTTTTTCACTCCTAGAATAAAACTTTTATTCTTTCTCCTATGTAAAGTTTTAGTATTTCTGCTCTATTTTGCTTTTTGAAGGAGCCTTTGCTGAGATTAACTGTATAAGACTACAGTAAAATAATTAAATGCTCTGGTACCTGTTGGGGTGAGCAAGCCTCATTAACTTGGCTTGGGCTCTGTGGCTGAATGTCAAGAATACATATGGTATGATACAGTCAGCTAGAACTCAGCATTGACTGGAACTTGTGTTTTTATTATTGAGGTACGTCTGTATTGCAATACCGTTTTGCCAGGATTGAGCATGAGGGGAAAGAAAATAAATTTTGAAAACAATCTCAGTCAAAGAATGGGGAGATAACCCATTTATGAACTTACTCCAGCCTGGACTCCGGGCTTTTTTAGCCTTCCTGGTTAAATATATTAAGCCGACTGTTCTGATGCTTTACACAGTACATTAAACAACTTAATCATACTGTCCTCTCTTGCATTAATAAATTTAGCATTTGTATTCCTGAAGCAGCTGTTTTCTTCTCTTGCTCTGTTTCAGTTCTTCTTCAGAATACAAATTCCAGCTCATTTCCATTTTTTCCAGACCTAACTCTTTAGTAGTTTTGTTTTCCTGTTTGTTTGTTTTAACCCTCTAGACCAAAAATTGAGTGCTTTGAGGACCACTGTTGTATTTTTCCAGTAAATATTCCCTTTGTTGTTAAATATTTCCCAGTATTCTTGAACATCCTTCTGGGAGGAGGGTGTTCTAGGACAATATCTTTGAGACAGAAGAGCTTGTTCCTCTTGAATTTTACTCAATTAATTGGTTTCATGCAGAACTAATTGCCGTGTTTTCACAGGTAAATACTTATTCTGGAGGTATCTCAGTTTTTACACGTTAAAGCATAATATAGACTATGGAGATGGAACTTTTAAGATGGAAATTAATAGGGTCTATGCTTTGTCCTTCTGAAAACCTCAGATCCAAAATATGAATTTGGCAGTTTCAAGTTTTGGTCTTAGTTGCAGATACTGATCAATCCCACCCCTAGCTGCAGAACTAACTACTGTACAGTAAAGTCTGCTTCTTTTGAAAATCTGAAAAAGATTGCTTAAAGGAGATAAGTTTAAACCTCAGGCTTAGATCAAATGATTTAAAATGAATATTGCTTATCAAGACTTTTTTTTAAACTCTGGACTTGTAAAGGCTATGAAGGCTGGGGGTGCACAAGAAGGTAGGACGTGACACGGCTAAGACAACTGACCCCAACTGACCAAAGGGATATCCCATACCGAATGACGTTGTGGCCAGCAACAAAAGCTCAGGGTAAGGAGGAGGGGAGGACATTCAGAGTTATGGCATTTGTCTTCCCAAGTAACTGTAACAGGAGATGAAGCCCTGCTTTGCAGAACAGTGGTTTGAGAAGTCTCACCTGATCATCTGAAAATGCTGTTGCAAGGATCCTTGTGACAAACTCCTGTTGCCACCCGGACAGCTAAAGAGATTTGATTCCACCATGGAACTGTTACCGTATGCCAAGATGATGATTAGTTTTATTGTTATCGTTTATTTAAACAAACAGTCTCTCTGTATAGCAAGGGCATAAGCATAGGGTGAAGCTGGGGAGCCATGTAACAGGTTAGAGATTCCGTTTGTAGTACTCATTTGATTTAACCTACTATAAAAGTAAACTGCTGACTAGACATTAAGATTTTGCATTTCTTATGTGCATACTACAGTGAATGTTGTGTAGCGATGTCTGAAAGTGCAGTATATCTTAAAACAGGAGGGAGCAATTTAGAAAAAATTGCTTGTAGCTTTTTATGTTTTAAACACAGCCTTCCTGGGAGTTTTGCATACTATTGTCAGGCCAAAACATCATTTTAACACTGTAGGAATTAACACAACATGTTCCACAAAGACTCAAGGAAGCTGTCTAAAGTTGTAACATTAGTAATGCTTGAGGAAAAAAACTTCTGCGAACACTGCAGGATACTGCAAATTGCAGCACTGGAGTCTATTTTATTTTAGCTGACTACCATCTAGTGCTCTACTGTTATTTTTCCTCAGATCCTGCTTTTGTGTGCTACACAAAGGAAAGCGTATGTTTTGTTTTATTGCCTTTACTGTGCCAGCAAACATGCAGAATAAGAATGACTGATGTTCTGTGAGAGTTCTTATCTTTCATGATATGATTTCTTTAACAACCATTCTTATTCTTCTCCCTACTTATTTTTGGTGCTGAATGCAATTCATCATTTCACATCTTTTTTTCTTACTGCCATTCTTGGCATTTTCTACTTTTTCTGGCTTAGAGGACAGCAAAGTTGTTGTAACAGGCATTGTTAAGAAAAGGAAAGGCAAAATGTGAGCTTTAATTATTGTTAATACAGAGCAGAGCTATTTTATCACAGCAGATGCTAACAAACCTTTAATAGGAATCTACATTGTCTTTTATCAGGTCATTATTAAGGAAAGCCTTGGGTCTGAGGGTCTTTCTCCCCTTCTCCCCTGCCACCCCCCCCAAAAAAGGGAGGAGGCATATGCATGAATAAGACATAAAGATGACTGCACTCTTGTCCAAGAAAGACCATACTTGGAAATGAGGGACTTTCTGCTTGTTAATTCCTTGTTTCCTGCGCTGAGAATTCCCATAAGGATTCCCTGTAAATGGTAAGGTTTTGATGCTAGCTGTTGACTGGACAACTGGAACACCTCCATCAACCTTACTTTATAGGAAGCCACTTTGTAACCATAATTTCATAGTAAGTGTCAGTTTGTTGCACTGAATTTGCTAGTGATAAAAAGGTAAAGGCATTTTAATTGTATTATACTACTTACGGATCATACTTTTAACAGGACTGAATTGATGTAGAGGTTGTTATAAAGGAAGGGAGATGGTGTTTACAGAGAGGAGGTTAAAAAGCCCAATTTCCAATTATAAAGTTGCTTTACTGCCTTAGGAGGTCACTACCTATATGAAGAAGTTACAGAAAAGGGTGGCAGTGAAAAGGAATGAGTCGAAGTAGTTTTTATAGAAGTCACACAGCAGGTCAGCAGTGGAGTGATGAATAAATTTAAAGTCTCGTGAGTCCCAGCCCAATGTCTTTGCAGCAAATTCTGCTGTTCTAGAAATCTCATTACATAGTGAACAGAGCAGACGAATGTAAAGGTGCGTTACACACACTGTGCCAGTTGGCAATCAGTGTGCTCTGTTTACAAAAAACCCTGACACTGTGTTAAATCTAATTAAACTTCACCTATCTCTGATTACAAAAAAATCCCTGAAAGATGAAATGTCATCTGTACTAGTATTGTATGATCTCGTCTGAAATAAACACATCTGGAATCTAGAGTGGTGGGAGCACAGTAAGCACTCCCTGGCAGAGACAGCAATGGAAATGTATCAAAACCACTGAAGGACTGGGTTGGAGAGATGATTGTGCATGCTTATCACTAGGAGTGTGGTGTTTTGGTTTGGTTTTTTAATCGATGCTCAGTAGCCAAAAAGCCTCTTGGGTTTCCTAGTTCTCAAGCTTTGAGGAATGTCATTCTTTTTTTAATTGGATAATATTGCTTATTATGATTTTTTTCTTTAAACTGGCTCTGTTTGTTTCAAAAACATCCCATTATCTTTTCAAACAATTTTTTATCTTTTCCTAATTTTTTTTTTCCTTCACCACCTGTAAATCACTAGGAGTGTGGTGTTTTGGTTTGTTTTTTTAATCGATGCTCAGTAGCCAAAAAGGTAACTTGTGGTTATATTACTCTCACAATTCTGCAAGGAACACTTTAAAGTTATAGAAAGAGTTGCAAATGTGTCATTCTTTATTTATACAAAAATTATGCACAGGCTTACCAAAATATTTTTAAAATATCAGCTAAAATTGTTCCTTTTTACAGACTTACAGCACCTAGTCTAAAGCACAGTGGATGATAGAAAAGCTTTCATCATAAGCACTTGGGGAAAAGATCTGGCAGAGACGGGGTAGATTAAGAGTCTAATACAAAATGTGGAAAAGCTTGTCTAGCTTTCATTAATGCCATCTTCTCACTTTGTCTCTATTCCCTCCCTGAAGGCCAGTCTGTAAGTGTAGATAGACAACTGCACAGTAATTTGCAGCTGGCTGTCAGTCTGTAGAAAACCAGACTGAATATCTAAAGTTTATATGGAAAAAAGAATTTGAAAATCGCTGCTCCTACACCACCAAGATCATAGGATGCTTCACAAACAGACCAGGGTAAAAATCCTCAATCATAGCTTAGACTACGCAAAAATGATGACTTTCTTAATTGGAATTGAGACACATCATTTTGTATCTCATGACCCATATAAGGCTCTTTTTATCTATCCTTATGGCATAGGTATTTTGATGGCTACATTAAGCAGCTGGGATAGAAGAACATGGAGAACATTCATTCTAGTGCAGTTGGAGATGGCCGTAATCACCCATAAAGCATGGATGAAAAGAAACGGTTTTACTAGTTAAAGCATCGTTTAATAGACAAAGAGGTCTGTAATATTTCCTCTGTGCTTCCCTTTGAGTATGATAATGAACTATGCTCACAGGTAGGGATGAAAACTGGGTGGCTGTTTTGAAGACCATAATTATTGGTGGTAACGCACATGACCAGTCTATCAGTATGTTATTACTTGTTTTGTAACGCTGTCACATATCTGAAGTGTGGCAACATTAAGGAGTTTCAAGAGGAAGATGGCCGATGTAGATGGGAGATGTTAGTTTAAATTCAGATACTTCCTACATAATAAAAATACACACAAATGTATGGACATGAAAACTGTTAAAATTTATCACTAGTAATACTATCGATGATTATATTTGGCACCTAGTGCAGAACGTACCTGTGAAACAGGGATTACCATCTAAATGACTAAAACTCCCACAGAGATGATGGAACGTATTTATTAAGTAACTGACAAGCTGATAACAAAGACTGATATAACTGTAACTCCAGGTTTGTCAATTTAAAATAACAATTCTAAATAAAGAGCATACATG
This sequence comes from Cariama cristata, assembly GCF_000690535.1. NCBI lineage: Eukaryota > Metazoa > Chordata > Aves > Cariamiformes > Cariamidae > Cariama > Cariama cristata. The sequence continues at coordinate 20,833 of NW_009630506.1, forward strand.
AACATAAGCCTTAGCTCTAGTACTGGGTGTATGTGGCAAGATTTTGGTAGGTGGGGGGAGCGGTGCTGTAGGAGGGGTCTGTGGGGAGGAGGTCAGGGTTGCCCTGTGCCAGGGACAGCTGACTCCACAATGGACCCAACCCGGAGTACAGCTGAGCCCATCAGTGAAGCTGGAGGTGCTCTGTGAAGGTGTATTTACAGAAGGGCAGAAAATCCCAGAGAGCAAGAAAGAGTGGAGGGAACAAAAAGAGTGAGAAGCAACAGAGGGAACCCCAAGGTCAGAGAAGGGAAGAAGAGGTGCTCCATGGTGCTGGAGCAGAAACCCCTGCTGCAGCCTGTGGAGGACCCTTTGTTGGAGTAGGTGGATATTTCCTGAAGGAACAACCGTCTGTGGAGAATCCATGCTGGAGCCAAGGAAAATGGTGAGAAGGAAGGAGCAGCATAAACAGACCGGTGTGTACTGACTATACGCTCCCACCCCACCAGTGGTGCTTGAGGGGGTGGTGGTGGTAGAAGAGTTGGGGCTGAAGGAGTGAAGTTCAGGCTGAG